>NC_022027.1:37258637-37267388 GCF_000317375.1 Microtus ochrogaster | reverse complement strand
AAATCTCATCAGATGATGACGTTTTTGTGGTTTATTTCTCATAACTGAAGTTGGCAAAAATATGTCAATCTTGATCATTACCTGAGGTTAAAATGTCCCTCTTGTGAAGTACAGTTAACAAATACTCAGAGAGAGAAATTGGGGTTAAATCCAAAGATTTAAGATCCAGCCTCTGGCTCTTACCTTGAGCTCAGTATGAAATACGATCATGCCTTGAGGAATCTCAGAATGAGACTGTGCCTGAGAGCTGTTCCTTCCTGTTATATACTCCTCCCTAGGGCTTGATTTAAAGGCATGCACCACTGAGATTAAAGTCATGCACCACACTTGTTTCTCTGACAAGTCGTGTCCCTATTGGAATTATAGGGACACTGCCTAACTTTAAAACTGACCAGTGTGACTGTTTTACTCTCCCGATGCCCAGGCAAGATATATTTATTAAAATACAATTGAAATGTCACTACCCTCATGTATCTCAGACATTATTTTCTAAAGGCCAAAGTAAAATCCCTCTGAAAATTTAAGAAATGTCATCAAATCCATTCTTTTCAAGTACCTGTAGATAATTTTGTGTTCTAGTTCTTGATTGTTTATATTGAGCTAAATTATTGTGTTTTTTGGAATTTTTTAAGATGCTTCTTGTTCTTCACTTGTTAAAAATCCAATTAATCCTCAAATCAGATTGTATTAATATCAATTGTTTTTCTATCAGTTTGCTTTTCTATGCTATAATAGGAGTATTCTTGGTGCTGTTCCTTGCCTGACTCTTCCTTTACTATTTGTCAAGTTCTTACTTTCCTGTATGAAGCTGTGACACATATTTTAGCATCTTGTCTCTTTTAAAACATTTGAAGTTATATATTTGGGATAATATTTGTAGTGCATGTTTTTGATCTCAGCACTTGAGAGGCAGTTGCAGGAGGATCTGTTATTTGAGTTCAGCTTGGTCTACAGAGCTAATTCCAGGACAGCCAGGGCTATACAAAGAAACCCTGTCTTAAACAAACAAAGGAAAACAGAAAAAGAAATTTCAATATTTAATTATAAAATAGAGAATACTTTCTAGTATATGCTTATTGTATCCATGAAATTCTATAAATTAAATTGGTAATGAAATGTCAATTGTTAGAAAAAGCCATCTCTCTCTCTCTGTTTGATTTCTACAGTGACATGGATAGTGACAGAATAGGAAAGAGTGATGTTCTACTTAACACATTGACTCCCTTAGCTTGCTCATATTGGAAGCATACTCTTGCTATTTTCTATAAATTTAATCATTAATGTTATTAGTATATTTGTAATATACAAAAGAAAATACAAATCAAATATCTGTATTGATCTCTATGATTTGAACTAAAATCATGTGATAGATAATTTTTCAAAAACTTGGGTTCATCATGGATAAACAATTGCTTTTTGCTTATTACCATTTTAGGCAATTAATTTTATGATCACTTTGCTATATTTCTACACAATTAAATTTACTATGAAGAATTTTCCTATTAAAACATAAGCACTACAAAGGAAACGCATTGGTGAAAACCAAAATTGAAGAAATAACAGTAGCTATAAATGATAATTGAGAAGTTTCATGATAATTGAGTAGGAAATTATAATACAAATTCATGTATATAATGTTGGAGAAACAGTTATAATCACCATTTGGTGTTTTCCTTTCAGCTTTTGATAAAGAATCATTGCTTGTCCAACATGTATAGCTCCAAGCAATTAAAAAGACAATAATATACAGTGGTAATTAAAACACCATAAAGCGCAGCCTTGCAAACAAACAAATGCCAGTGCCTCATTAAGGAGTTTTTTTAAGGAGTGCAGGAGGTCTTCGGATCATTACTGCAAATGCCAGTCCAGGTTGAGTCAACAAGCAAATGAGATTGCAAGTCTCTGTAGGACATTCAGGGCAGTGATGCCCATCACAGGCTTAAATATTAAAAATGTATAAATAGAAACTGATGAACTCCTTCCATTGCTGAAAGTAATTTCAATTCCTTTGCAAAAATGAGACAAACTTTCATTTGAGGAGGTTATCAGGCAGCTGAGCGTAGTTAAAACTCATTGAGCTGCTCAGTCCTAGAACTCGTAATAGATTCTGGTCATTTGCTCTAGGAAGGAAAAAAGATTTTGTTAATTTAAATCACTCCAGATAGTTTCAAGGACTCTAATGAGAGTGAAACTCTTGCTTGTATAAATTATCCCGTTCACATATTTTCCTGGTGCATCTTTGAAATTTTAGAGCCAAATCACCCACTTGGGGTTTGCCTATAGTGTAGAAAAGATCCAATGGCTATTGAGAATGTTCCTATTTACATGGAGTGATTTCTGCAACAAAATGAGTTTCCTTAAATTGGAGAAAACACACCAGCAGAAGAGTCAAATGTGGTTATTAGCTTAGGATGACTTCAAAATGTCTATTTAAGTAGAGAAAATAAAATATTTTTTATTGAGACAGGATATCATGATGTAGCCCTAGCTATCCTGAAACTCAGAGAAATCGGCCTGCTTTTGCTTCTCTAGTGTTCCAGTTAAAGGTGTTCATCATCGTGGAGAGACAGCAATCAGTGAGATAAAACCACTGATAGAAAAAGAGATAAAATTCAGAACAATTTGCTTTATAAGTAACAATATTTTATAGTAAGACATCCTTCAACTGTGACTGACAATATTTGAGTTCACTGCATTTTACTTGAAAAGGGATTAAAATTAATATAAGATGAATTATTAATGTGATTAAAAATAATCAAATGTGACTATTTAAGTGTCACCATAATTGAAAATAAGCTTCAAATTGTTTTTTCTTCCTCCATTCACAAATAAGTGTGGTGACAGAGTTTTGTGTTACAAGTATGGAAGTTCGGTGCTTTCACTCTATTATAGATAGATAGATAGATAGATAGATAGATAGATAGATAGATAGATAGGGAGAGAGAGAGAGAGAGAGAGAGAGAGAAAGAGAGAGAGAGGTATAGGTATAGGTATGTGTGTGTATAAATTTTGTGAAGATATTCAAAACTTTTACTCATTTTTCAGGATCTGTGAGTTGTGACACACTGATAAAAGATCAAATAGCCTAAGTTATCATTTCTTATACCTTAGTAAAAGACAAAGCAAAACCTCAAATATATGTCAGTTCATTGATCAGAAAAAGAAAAGCCACGTAGAGAAAAGAAATACATTCTTATACTTTTGAATTAGTCATACATTCGAGGTCCACTCTGCTTATGCTGATAGAGAAAATTGGAGAATATTTACCTTTCTCAATCACAATAGTAATTTTAAAAATTATGAACATTTTTTCTGGTAATCATATAACATAGCCAGAGATTGATTTATCTTTGTTTTAATTTCTAAAGTGATTGCTGCCCAAGACAATTTGTGTTCATCAGTCAAAGATCGGTACAGTTCCCTCTAATTCTCCTCTTCTACTTATTGTCATTTTCTTTTGAAAAAGGGTCAAACAGCATATTATGAAAATTAAAGTTGTTTAGATGCAATGCTTATTTATATGGATATATTAACTATCAATGAACTATACTAGATAACTTTTATATATTACAATTGAACCCAAAATATTCCTCATGGGCCCATATTGTTGAATCTTTTTTCCCCAGCTGTTCTTAGACAATTGAATACAAAAGATCCCACATAGTCTCATGTGTTTTGTCCCCAGTTCTGATGCTGCACAGAGAGATGACAGAGTCTTGGGAAGTGGTACCTCACTCCAAAGACTAGTCTGGTGGTCTAATTCTGAAGTATTACCTGGTCCCTCTCTGCATATATTCATGGTATGAAGACTCTCCTCTGTCACATGTATGTGAAGTCACAGCATTCTATTCATAACAAAAATTGAACCTTCTTTACCTTAGAGCCAAATATGCAATTCTTTCTTTAAGATTATTTTCATGATCTGTGCTGCTAGGGTTATATTTAGGAAATGGTCTCCTGTGACAATATGTTCAAGTGTACTTCCAACTTTCTCTACTATAAAGTCCAGTGTGGCTGGCTTTGTGTTGAGTTCTTTGATCCATTTGTACTGACTATAACTCCATCAGAAGAGACACTGAGAGAAAAAATTAATAAATGGGACTTCCTGAAACTGAACAGCTTCTGTAAAGCAAAGAACACTGTCAACAAAACAAAACGACACCTTACAGAATGGGAAAAGATCTTCACTAACCTCATATCAGACAGAGGTCTGATTGCCAAAATATACAAAGAACTCAAGAAATTGGACACCAAAAGAACACATAATTCAATTAAAAAAATGGAGTACAGACCTAAACAGAGAACTCTCAACAGAGGAATCTAAAATGGCTGAAAGACACTTAAGGAAATGTTCAACATCTTACACCTGTTAGAATGGCCAAGATAATAAACACTTATGACAACTTATGCTGGAGAGGTTGTGGGAAAAGGGAACACTTCTGCATTGCTGGTGGGAATGTAAGCTGGTACAACCCCTTCAGATGTCAGAGTGGCAATTTCTCAGAAAATTAGGAAACAACCTTCCTCAAGATCCAGTAATACCACTTTTGGGTATATACCCAAAGGATGCTCAATAGTGCCACAAGGACATGTGCTCAACTATGTTCATGGCAGCTTTGCTTGTCATAGCCAGAACTGGAAACAACCTAAATGTCCCTTGATTTAAGAATGGATAACGAAAATGTGCTACATTTATACAATGGAGTACTACACAGCAGAAAAAAATAATGACATTGAATTTTGCAGGAAGCAGGAATTAATGGAGCAAGAAAACATTAGTTTGAGTGAGGCAACCAAGACACAGAAAGACAATTATCACATGTACTCACTCATAGGTATTTTTTAAACATAAAACAAAGAAAACCAGCCTACAAACCACAATCCCAGAGAACTTAGACAACACTGAGGACACTAAGAGAGAATTACATAGAATAATGTACATGGGAAGCAGAAAGTAGAAAAAGACAAGATCTTCTGAGTAAATTGGGAGCATGGGGACCTTGGCGGAGGGTTGAAGGGGGAGGGGAGAGGCAGGGAGGGGAGCAGAGAAAAATGTAGAGCTCAATTAAAATCAATAAAAGAAGAAAAAAAAAAGATTATTTTCATGAGTATGTGTCATAGACAAAATAAAATCAATTGACTCAGAAATTTAACAAAAAGGTTTTGAAAAGATATTTAGAGATGTAGACTAAATGTTCCCTACAGTGCTGTAAGAAGATGTCAATGTGTGATGCTGATGGGAGATCAGAAGTCCTGAATATTCAAAAGAATAAACATGGGAAAGATGGTTCATGTCATTTAGGTGGTGTTAAGGACTCTAAACCGGATGTGGTGACACTCATGCATAATTCCAGCACTGAGGATCAAATACTGGGTCCTTGCAGATCAAGCCATACAGGACTATATAGCAAGAATCTGGATAATTTCTAGTAATCTATTAAATACTTATCCATATACAAAAAAAACCAAATGATATTTATACTCCTCATCAAATTGGTTCTTTTTGCTACTGACAATAAGATCATAAAGATCTAGACCTGAAGACAAGGCAGAGAATAAATGAATGGCTATGGGTACCTAATCCCATTTGAAACACCTACAACTCAACCCTGCTTCTGTGGCTGAGGCAAACTCATGGAAGGGGAAATAAAATATTGTAAGAGCTTTAGGTCAAGCACACCTGCTGTTAGATAATGACCCTGAGAAATATCATTAAAAAATTTCCCATGAATATAGAACAATAGGATTGCCTGAACAAGACCGGCATAAGGACAGCATTAGCATAATAATAACACCACTTGACATGCCTATGTAGCCAGAGATACTTGCAATCCATTGATGCTAAGATAAAAAGAATCAGTTTCTTCCAGAAATAAACTACCACAAAGCTTGTCTAATGCCCAGATGTGGGCCCTTGACACATGTGCATATGAGTAAAACGGCATGAACTCAGTAATTTACATATACAACTGTACATATGTGCACACATGTAACAAATCATTATTAAGGGAAGGGTTGCATGGGAGGAATTGGAGAGGAGAGAAGGGGAATGATATCGAGTCAGTATGATTTTTTAAAAATATATAAAATATAGGCACAAAATATAAAAGGTATAAAATAAAATATAAAATACAAAGATAAAGAAAATACTCTTGGACTAGCAGACCTGTGTTCTGTATTATGTCCACAAACTTGGCTACATATTACCCATGTGATGACAATTGATGGAAGATCCATTTACTGATAACAGCCTAATTACTCTGGTGCATAAAATTTCACGATATTAATGGCTAGGCTGTGATGTTCTTATTATGGGCTTATGTGGTGAGTTTTACACTGAGAACTAGGAGCAAATTGAGCAGTGAGAGACTTTAAAAAGGTGTGGTTAATTCACCAAAGACAGTGTACATTGGGGTAAAGAGAGCACAATTTTTGAGGAAAATAAAACTAGAACCATTTAAAATAAGTCAAGTATTTTTTTTTTACAATAGCACAGTAAGAAATATGCCTTTAAAGTACCATTAGAATTTTGTAACCATGCAAACAGGTTAGGATGCAGGGTATGAAAGAGTAAGCTCATTTAAGATACTCCCTAATATAAGTTCTGCGAGATGTCCAGCTTTTCCCCAAATTTCATCCATCCTTTTCAGCAACTCAAGTATTTAGAAACTGTTCTCACCATGTTTCAATGGGACCATATAGCATACCATACTGTGGCCAGTTTCTCAGGGTAATATCAGTCTTGGGACCAACTGTGTAATGCTGAGACGGTAGACATACAGAATGCAATAGTGGCAAGGTCATGGGGTCATTCAGAAGACTGCAAAGAATGACCTTGGAACTGGAAAAATTTAACAGAAAACAAGTACCATAAAGGACAGTACTTGGAGTTAACCCTAAGCTGCAATGGAGACATGTGAAAAATGAAGGACAAGAATCATTTGCTGAGTAAACTTTAGAGGACATACAGGACCAAATCAATAGATACATGATGTAGTTCACAAATAGAAGGCATTAGATATGTGTCTGTACAAGTCTTTGAAGTGAGTTTCAGGCACAGAGCTCTCAGGTTTAATATTTTACCTGTTGAATTTCAAACATTCTTTTGTCAAATTTCACTGATCTATGCCACATAATAATAATAATAATAATAATAATAATAATAATAATAAATTACCAATACAAATGAGAATCATGGGGAAGCCTTATAATTTCCTGTATTATTCAAGTTAATACAGATTCTTTATCAAGACAATGCTGATATGTTAGCTGTAAACCTCTTTGGAGTTGACAATTGGAACTTAATAAGACTTTGACGACTCCAAATGAATTAATATTTTTGTGATTAATCAATGCTCATGAGCATATACGGACTAGTAGGGATATACAATTGTATGAAAAAAAAACATGCTTTACTGGATCATGTTTTAAATGTTTTGCTTTCACTTCTTCTCACTACTTTTGGAGACAGTGGACCTTTGGGGGCTACATTAGGTGAGTAAGTCACTTGGAGGATGTTCCTGAAAGTTATCCCTCTGGCCCCAGTCACTGCCTTGGTGTCTGTTTTTACTCTATAATAGAATAAAAAAACCTCATTGGTTAGGTTTCCACAAAGATGGTCTATAAAAACACATGGAATCGAGAACCCATGACTTATCCTTGCACCTCAGTCATGCCTCTTCTGTTGTCTGTGAAGGCGTTTGATCATAGCTAAGCAGCAGTAACTGATGTACAGTACTAATAGAAATTGTAAAGACACTGCCATTGTTGCAGTTTGGGTTTTTTTTGTTTTTTTTTAATAAAAAATTGTATTTACTTAGAAGCATTCAGAATGTCAACAAAACAGGTGCAATTTTTTTTGCAATTACAGAATGGTATTCAGTTAACAGAACAACAATTATCTTCCTATAAGCTGCATCAGAGACAACTGAAGATAAAAAAACAAAAACAAAAAACAAAACAAAAAAAAACTACCGTCCCCATATATAACTAATTTGTGCTGTGCACCAACAAGAACCTGCTTTAAATTTCCATGCCAATTTACAACCCCCAGTCTGTACCAGGCAAGGTTAGCGGCTATTGAAAATACCACCAGGACAGGGCTATCTAAAGACACATTCGGTAGTGTGTTAACTATACAAAAAAAGACACTGTACAGTTTAAAAACAAATCATACACAGCCTTACATTTCAATTTTTTTTCTTTAAAAGGAGTGAGTTGTGTACAGGGGGGTTAAATGCTTTATAGACAAGAAAAAAACTGCGCTAGAACCAACTTATTCATCATCATCATCTTCTTCCTCATCTTCGTCTTCCTCTTCTTCCTCCTCCTCTTCATCCTCTTCGTCTTCCTCATCATCTTCCTCTTCTGTAGTAATAGGAGCAGCAGGGCTGCGTCCCCAGCACCCCGGCCACCTGGCTAGCTTATGCCCCGAAATAACAACACACAAACTGTATTCATTTAAACATGGCTTGGCCCATTTCTATCTAGCCACTTCTAGGCTAATTCTCACATATTAATTTAGCCCATTTCTAATCATTTGTGTAGCACCGCTAGGTGCGCTTACCAGGAAGATTTTAGCCTTCATCCATCCTGGGTCGGAGCTTCATCGTGTGTCTCTCAGAGAGCAGAGCTATTGCATCTACCCGGGAGAGGGGAGCATGGTGTCTCTGCTTCAGAGAGCAGAGCTGTCGAGTCTGAGCTCACTTCCTCTTCCTCCCAGCATTCTGTTCTGTTTACTCCACCCACCTA
>NC_022027.1:37243122-37258092 GCF_000317375.1 Microtus ochrogaster | reverse complement strand
GATGTAGGTTTTCATTTCTCTTTCATAACGAGCCTTGTCAGCCTTGGCCATGTCTTCAAATTTCCCCTTTTCTTTAGCAGACATGGTCTTCCACCTATCTGAGCACTTCTTCGAGAACTCTGAGAAGTTGACAGAAGCATCTGGATGCTTCTTCTTGTGTTCCTCCCGGCAGGTTTGCACAAAGAATGCATACGAGGACATTTTGCCTCTTGGCTTCTTAGGATCTCCTTTGCCCATGTTTAGTTGATTTTCGTCCGCGAGGCACAGAGTCGCCCAGTGCCTGTCTGGCTCTCGCTTGCCCTGGCGCTGTCTCTATGGAGCTCAATGTACTGCAATGCACCATTGTTGCAGTTTTGAAGTGTTTTCCTTTTGTCTTTCTCTAGAATACACTTCCTTCTACTTTGCCTCACTGATTCATTTTTTCTTACTTTTTCTATCATGTGTTTACTAAGTAGATGTGCTGGACTATTCAGAATTTCTTCATCCTAAACAGCAATGTTTCAATTCAATTTAACCACAAACTAAATTCAACTTATACCTTACAGAAATTATCTTATTTACAGCATGAGAGCACTTTTTAAAAAGGGAATAATAATTTTTTTGCATAAAACAATATTTATACTTAAAATGGATTTAAAAATGATCCTTCCTTCCTTCCTTTCTTCCTTCTTTTTTAGACTGGGTGTCTCTGTGTATCCCTGGCTGTCTTGTCCCTTGCTCTATAAAGGTTGGCACAGATTACAGACATACTCCTGCCTCTTCCTTCTGCATGATGGGATTAAAGACATGTGTCAGGGTTACCTGGCTAGTGTCACTGATTTTTCATCCCTAAAGAATTTTAACGTTATTAATAAATATGAGGGTATGTTCCTTAATGACATCAATCTTAAGTTAAAGCCTATGGATTCTGAAAATTTGGTCAAGAATTTTAAAGAAACATTGAAAATTTACATTAACATCTCAGAAGAATTTGCACTCACAAAGATATATAAACATGCTAAATAATTCCATATGTTACTTTCATTTAGCATGATTTGTTTAAAGAACATAAATTCCCACAGTGTTACTTTGAGACACATAACAATGGTATATATACATATGTTTCATATTGTGAATATATTAAAGAAATATTATTGGGTAATTGTGATATTTAAAGTCATGGAATACAATTTGCATTACCAGTTCAAATATTTAATATCTTATCATTGATTTTGGTCAGAAGAGCTTTATTTTATATTTTATTAAAGACATAATGGGAAAAATATTCTTTAGTGAAAATTTTGTGATCCATTTTAATGACTATTTCCCTAAAATCATTTTCTTTATAAAGTTTTAATAAATTCTATAACATTGAATAATTTTATATAAATATTGACAACAATTTATTCATTGTAGACATTTACTATATATATATCCATTAAAATCATAGCAAATTATTATTTTAATATCTTTAATGTCTAATTTTAAAATGTTTGCTATTCAGGAAATTGACTTTTGTAATTTTTAGGCTAACACCTACTTAATATGTCTACATTAAGAACATATAAAACTCCATGGCTAAGAGGTAAGAGTGCTTCTACATGAATCATATAAAATTTATCTAAAAATTTGCTAATTAATAATAAATGTATCATCCAATCTTGAAATATATATTATAATCATCATAGCCAATTTATCATCATCTGCAATCTATTTTTATGCAATTTAACGATGGTCCTTTCAGATGCAGTGTAGAGATTGAAAACACTCACAAGAGGGCAGTGGTGTAACACAAATGTCAATAATGTCTGCCATTCCAAAAACCAAACTCCAGAAAATGAAAGTAACTTTAAATACATGAGAACAGAAAGTCAGCAAGAAAACAGAGATTCTGGAACACATGTAATATCAATTACCAGAAGCAATTCAATGAAAAATCTCTCTATTATAATGTGGATTTTTCTATTGACATTTTTTTAAATGAGAAAGTCATGATAAAGAGTATTTTTGACCTTATTCCCTCTGTTAAAGCTTGTTGAAAGAAAGTAAAATATTGAACATATTTACCAAAATTTAATTTTACCAATTCCATAATAATAGTAGATCTATATGAGACAAACTCATATATGCCTATGTACATATAAAAGTATGAAACGTTTTCAAATTTTGATAGAATTTGTAAAATGTGATATTATACAATAGGGTTTTAATATGACAAAGACAACAAATTATAACACATAAGTTTTATGCATGCACTTTAAACTCTAAAAGCTTCATGTTCTATGTCTACAATATGGTAATAATTTAATGCAATTTTTTGACAGCTTTAAGAAACGGCCCATGTTATTGTTAGTCATTGACATTTGATACACATTTGCAACATATTTTAACCATTGAAATTTCTAGTCAACATTAGGGATTTCAACAAAAGACTATCAAATACTGTATGTTATGTTGTGGAAAGACTACATTGTTTTACTCCAGCAATACATCCATATGATTTCCCTTTTCCCAGAGGAGTTTTATATTCTATGTGGATTACCGAAAATGTTGGTTCCAATTGTCATGCTTTTATCACAATGTTTTGGCTTTTGATCAACAATAGTGTGTAACAGGAATGTATTCTTAACAATTGTTACTCTGAAACACATTGCAGGATTCATTTCTTGTTATTTTTTTAGTCATTAAGTATCTTAGTTTCTCTGTCTTTTCCCTTAACTTCACATCCTTCCCCTCCCGTCCTTCCCTTCTATTCCTAGATCACTATAATAATTTGAAAGAAAATAAATTAAGACTAAACTTAGTTATCCAAAAATATACAAATTCCTCCATATCTATAGATTGTTGATGAATATAGAGTTTTGACATATTTTGAACAATTTTGTAATTTGCCATCTCTTCTAAATTTTGTTGGTAAAGGAATTTTAATTTTTGCATCAATTTGTATTTACATAGTTTAGAATTTCATGAAAAAGTATGACATTGGTCTCCACTTTAGTTTTTGATGTCTCTTACTGAACCTGAAACTTATTGGTTTATGAAGTGTCTAGGCAGTGAACCCAACATACCTGCCTCACTTTTGTTCTTTACATTGGGGTTACAGATGCTTCATGTTTAGTATAGGTTCCATCTCATAGAATGGCCTTAAGTGAAATCAGTTATTCATGACTATTCCCACTAGCTTTTCATCAGAATTCCCTTCCCAAATCTTGCATACAATACACCATTGTAGATCAAAGCCTCTGTGGCTGAGAGGATGCAAAGAACCTTCCAGTACCAAAGCACTATAACATAGGGGTGAAGGTTCTATGTAGGCACTGGTGTGGAAGATCATTTTCAGAAAGGGGTGTAGATATATTCTTTAGCAACAAGCCCTTGAAACCAAACATTTTATGGAAGAGGAGGCAGAAAGAATATAAGAGGTGGTTATGGAAGACACCAAGAAAATAAGATTCTTTAAATATACATAAATAAAACTCATATTAGCTCACAGAGACTGAAGCAGAATACACAGGGCCTTCAGGTTTCTTTACCAGGCACTCTGTGTATTATTATATTATGACTTCCACTTGAGTGGATTTATAGGATTTCTGCACGTGTCAACGAGTGGGTCTCTGATTCTTGTACCTACTCTTGTGTTCTTTCCATTCTGTTGGTTTGTCTTCCCCAGTTTCATTGTGATTTCTGTTTTCTCTTATTGTATTTTATTTAGTTATATTAAAAATGAGTAAACTAACTATATATTTGTTTGAAACATAGCATTATTGCAAATGTTAACAACTAAACTCTTACTTCTACCTTCTGGGAAGGTAGAATTAGTTTTATCCAATCCAGATACACTGGGTATATCAACCACACCAGGATAAGCCTCTTGGCCAGAAGTAGTTGGCCAACATACAATGGACTCCATGTTTTTGTGTGAATGCTTGTGTTAGTAAAAAGTTTGGTGAGTGTGGTTGTATTTTGTTTACTTGGTTTTGGGGGTATTTGTTGTTGTATTAGTGTTTGTTTCTTGAGATGGAACTTAAAGTTGGGAGGGACTTAAGAGAGGGGAAAAATATGATTGAAAGATATTTAAATATATATTATATGAGCAATTTTTAAACTTAAATATATCTATTAATTAAAAATTTAAATATATGTGTACATTATTACAACCTGATGCTTCACGCAAATCTATATATTGGCACAAAAGTGCCAAATTCAGATCCTCAGACTGTGAGTTTATCAAAAGAAAAATCTCCTCACCCTTTGTTTGATGTACTTTAATCATTATTTATTTTAAGCATAATTTTTAATTTATATTTATTGAGTTTATTCATTTTTATATACACTCTCCATATTAATATATTTGTGCATCATGAATATATACTTATATATATTTACATAAATCATAGCACTTGAACTCATTTATAACATTGGGGGTGTTTATAGCTTTTGTCTATTATAAATGTAGCTTCTATGAATACTTTTGCACAATGGATGGAACTAGAAAAAAAAAACGTTCTGAGTGAGGCAACCCAGACCCAGATAGACAAACATGGTATGTACTCACTCATAGGTGCATATTAGATGTAAAGCGAAAGATAAGCAGCCTATAGTCCACAACCCTGGAGAAACTAGGTAACAAGGAGAGCTCAAAGAGAGATATACGTGGATGTCCCTGCGAAGGGGAAACAAGCAAGAACTCCTGAGAAAATCAGGAAGTGGGAGAAGCTAGGATGGACGGGTAGGGGGAAGGGAGAAGGAGTGGAAAGAGGAGAACAGGAGGGAATGTGATACTCAAGAAGGAGGAAGGACAGTGAGGGAGAGAAAGGAAGGTGATATCTTGATTGAGGGAGCCATTAAAGGGCTATCGAGAAGAATAAGGCTAGAAAACTTCCCAGGAATCTTGAAGGATGACCCCAGCTAAGACTCTAAGCAACAGGAAGAGGATGCCTAAATTGGCATCCTGTAAACAGACGGATGACTACTTTAATTGTCATCATAGCACCTTCCACCAGACAGTGATGGAAGCAGATCCAGAGATCTACAGAGAAACACTGGACTGAACTACCTGAGACCAGACCAAGAAAGGGAGGAATGATAATATGAGCAAAGGGATCAAAACCATGTTGGTGGTACCCACAGAAACAGCTAACGTGAGCTAGTAAGAGCTGACTGACTCTGACTTATAGCGGACAAACCTGCATAGGACCAAACGAGGCCCACTGAAGGTGGGGGAAGTTGTGAGACTTAGACAGTCTATAGAGCCACTGGCCAGGATCTTTTCCTAGTGCTTGAACTGGCATCTAGGAGCAAATTTTTTTTTAGAGGGATAACTTGCTCAGCCTAGATATAGGAGAGAGTGCCTTGGTCATGCCTCGAAGAGAAGTGTCAGACTTTGTTGACTCCCCATTGAATCCTGACCTTTTCTGAGGAGTGGATGGGGAGGTGGGGTGGGTAGAAGGAGTCAAAAGCAGAAGAAGAGAGGCAGTCGGAACAGGGATAGCTATGTAAAATGAGAAAAGATTGTATTAAAAATTCTTAATAAAAAGGAATATTTTTGAACAAATTATCTTTTAGATTTTTTTTTGAAATTTTTAAATTTAATATTTGAGGCTTTCATTCACTGTATTTACATATGTCTTCTCTTACCTCTCTAACTTACCCTCTCCTATCCCCATATAACCCACTGAAATTGATGACTTTTATTTATATTATTTTATATAGTATTACATATTATATTTCTGCATATGTGTTTATACCACTCACTGAATCCAGCTAATAATGTTTCCTTAAAGGCAGGTAACAAACCACCTTCAAACCTCTTATGCATTTAGGAGGCTTTTAGGTAATGTGATCAAATTTCTGTTTCTTAAGCAATAGACTCTTAACCTAAAGTTCTAGCTTGCAGGCAAGAATAATGACAATGGTGTATATTGTTTATGGGGTCTTTGGAAGCCTTGATGCAAAACTGGAATGTAAGGACATTTTACCTTGCATTGTTCATTCATTCATTCATTCATTCATTTTTTTAGATAGTCTGTGGGTATGAGGGAGAATACCGGTTCTTTTCCTTTCATGGCACTGTATCCTATGTACTCACTCTCTAGAGTCCCTTCTTCCACAAGGTCCTTTTCTTTGTGTCTGACTACTGCTATGCACCCAAATGTCAAGATTAGGAGCTAGGACAAATAGGAAATAACTCTTAAAGTCTGAAAAAAATGACTCCGTGCTTAAAAGCACTGACTGCTCGCTCAGAGAACTTAGATTCCATTTTCAGCACTCACATAGTGGCTCACAACTCTCTTTAACTCCAGTTTCAGGATATCCGATGACCTTGTCAGGCCTCCATATATGCAAGTGGTGCAAAAGTATAAAATGTACACAAAACACCCATACAAATGCAATTTAAATAAAATAAAAATAGAAAAAAGATTGTGTGTTGGCTGTCTTTCAGGATCTGGTTACCTCGCTCATTACAATATTATTCCTGTTTCACCCATTAGCTTCTAATCTCAAGATATTTTTTTAACAACTGAATAAAATTCCTTTCTTTCTATGCACCACATTTTCTTTTTCCATTCTTCGATTGGTCATTTAGAATGCTTGCATTTCCTAGTGTTTAAAAATAAAGCATCATTAAGCATGGCTGAGAAAGTATCTCTGTAATGAAGATACATAATATTTGAGCATACACAAAGGAGTGATACAGCTAAATCATATATTAGATCTGTTTTAAGGTTTTTCATACTTATTTCCATAGTGACTATAGCAGTTGCTCTTCTACTAGTAGTGATTATAATTTTCCCTGTCCCCACAGTTATGCCATAATTGTTGTCATTTTTTAAATCTTAGTTATTCCGCCAGGTATAAAAGTAGAATTAATCTCCATTTCCATAACGGATTTAAAATTGGGAATATAGTTTGTGTAGGTTTCCTTCTGATTTGTGTATCTTGAACCAGAAATTCTTTCTTAAGTTTTGCTGATGTCATTTCCTAGGAGTTTTGATAAAAGTTATTTTCATTTCCATTCTTTTAATACATTTTTAAGTTTGATTTGCTGATTCAGTCTTGTGTATGTGCTTATGGACTAAAATTGATTTCCTAAAATTTGTATATTAATTTCTTAAAATTTTTCTCAGACTATGACTGTAATTTGCAAATGAAACTTGAGGGGCTAATTACTGTTAATGACATTGAGAGTTTGGTCCTGATTCAGTCTAACTCTAGTACTTGAAAGAAAAGAGAAATATGCATGGTATAGAGTCAAGAAGTAAACATTCATGGGGTAAACATTCTCTGAGATCCCAGACAGAAGGATCTATCTACATGAAGCAGGCAAATCTGCTAAAATATTTCCTTCACAATACCAGCCTTTTGTCATTTTTGGGCATCCTTAGTAAACTAATACACATGTGTGACCTAATATTTGTTGCTTATTTTTCAAGTACTCAGGAGATTTTGCAAATATCTTTCTGTTATTGATTACTCATCTATTTCCCTTGTTTTCAGAGAAATTGTTTTATGACTTACAATTTTTGAAATTTATGAATAGCAGTTTTATTTCCAAGTAAGCAGTCAATCTTAGCAACTGTCCAGTGTGGAGGAGAATAGGAGCTATTTATGGTCTGTCTATATGACATTCTCTATAAACTTAAATCCAGTCAAGTAAATTTTGCTCTAGTATCCAATATATTTACTTACTATCATTTCCATCAATTTCTGAGACAGACTTGCTGAAATCTCTGTAACTGTAGATTTGTCGATGTCTTCTTCTGAATTTAGTTTATGCTTGGTGCACTTTAGGGTTTTTTTTATAGGCTCAACCATCTTTATGATTAATTGTTCCTCTTACTCAATTGCTTTTTTTGTCAGTATAAAGCAATCTATTTGTCCTTGATAATATCCTTTGCAAGGATATTCAGTCTTTGATATTAATGTAGTCTCTCTAGCTTCTTTCAGCTGGTAGTCAACATGCTATATCTTCAGCATTCTGTCATCTTTAAAATTTGTGATTTACTGCTTAAAATGTGTTTTTTATTAGAATCCATTATTTAGACCTTATTTTTATCTAATTCGAAAATTTTCTCTTTCGAGCTTTTTACTCAAATCACACATATTCTGTCTAGTTTTAGGAATTTTACTGTTTAAATATTTCAGAAAATCCTGCCTGGGATGGATGCCAGTTAGAATCTTGCTGGTAAGCCACAGTCATGTGCCAATGTACAGATTGATAAAAATGGGTTGAATTGGGATGTAGGAGTTAGCCAATGAAAGGTTGAAGCTGATGGCCTAGGGAGTGTTTAAATGTATACAGTTTCTGTGTGATTATTTTGGGTGTAAGCTAGCAGGGCAACTGGGACAAACAAGGGGTCCTGCTCCCTACTACAGAGTGGTGGCACACGTTGGGCACCAGATAAAGGAGTAAGTCAAAAAACAATCCCACACCAGTTTTGGAATTATGATTAATAAAAGGGTTATTTAAAGGGAAAAACTTTCAGATCACTGTCCTAGACAACAGCCCTCAGCACATCCAGGGAAAGTGTCTGGTAGCCAGAAGCAGATTCCAAAACAAGAGAGGGAGAATATGCCTCCCGCTGCTTTTTTCAAACCAAAGAGACCATGTCCAAGTAGGCTGGTATTTTAAAGGCTATTGGCTGAAGGATTGGAAGGAACTCCTGCAGCACATACCTGTATGTATGTATGTATGTGTGTGTGTGTGTGTGTGTGTGTGTGTATTTAAAACTGTTAGGCAACTATTATAGCCATTTTATGTATTTGTTTGTAGATGTGGACAATGAAATTGATATTGATATTAATATAGGATTTTTTATATTTAATAAAATTTGCATTAACAGCTAACAGGACTTTTTCGGCAGTTATTTTTCTATTTGGCACTTTTACTCTTTGGGGGATTGCCAACAAGCTCCTAAATAAACACATGAAGGCTGATTGTTACTTATGAATGTCTGGCCTTGCCTTGTTTCTAGCCAGGTTTTCTTAAATTATCCCATCTATCTTTTGCCTCTGGGCTATTACCTTTATCTATTTCTGTATGCCTTTCTTTACTGCTTGTTCTGTGGCTTGCTGTGAAGATGGATGTTTTCCCCCAGATTTCTCCTCTTCTCATTTACTTGCTCCCCACTCTTTTCCTCCCACATTTCTCCACTCTATCTATTTATTCTTTCTGCCTATCAGCCCAGGCTATCCTTTCTTCTGCCTTGCTATTGTCCAACTCTTTATGAACTCAATCATATATTTTAGACAGGCAAAGCAAATAACTTCATAGAGTTAGACAAATGAAACATGAAAGAGTGTAAAACATCTTTGCATCGTTAAGCAAATGACCTATAGTATAAACAAATATAATACATCTTCAAATAATATTTCAAGAGCAGTTTTCAAAACAAATCTTGATTTTTTCTCTTTTATTAATGTTTCATTATTTAATAATTTTTAAAATCAAAATAAAAGTACAATACACCATTTCTCTTCTTTCCTTTCCTCCCTCCAACCTTCCTTTGTGCCCTCTCTCCCCTATTTTCCATTCCAATGTATTCCTTCTTTAAATATATATATGTGTGTGTGTGTGTGTGTGTGTGTGTGTGTGTGTGTGTATGTCATCAATTTATTTTCTAGGTGATCTTAGACAAAAGGCTGAAAAGCAATATCATTTTATATTTACCTAAATTAATCACTATATATACACATCCATATATATATATACATATACAAACTTATCTATCTATCTATCTATCCATAAAACTTTGTTTTTGGTATACCACTAGGGGGTCTCATTCCTTTCTTAGCAATCAATATTTACCAGTAGTTCTTTGCCGAGAGGGGGTGCTACTTTGAGTATTGCCTTTCAGCATTGTCAAGCCTATTGATAATGTCGTTTTCAGGTCTTGCCAAATTGTTGAGGAAGCAGAGTGTATATTCCTGTCTTTTCTAGGAGACTAACTCATAACTGCCTTCCTCAGTTTCTGGTTCAATCAGTCTTTCTGCCTCCTTATCTGTTACTTCCTGAGCCTTAGATACAGAAGTTGTGCCATTGATGCATATACTGGAACTGTGTAGCCATCTTGGCATTGAGACTGGGTTTAGCTTTCTTTGATAATTTCCAGTTGTCATAAATTGAAGCTTTTTTGATGAGGGGCAAGAGCTTGTATCTGTAATTTTAGAATGGAATTAGAAAGTATGCTGATTTTGTAAAATAGCGAGTAGGCCCCATTTTTAGATCCATCAAATTTCTAGTGTTGAGTAGTTGGCTGAGTTTCTGGAACTTACTGGTTTTTCTCATAGTGCCTGGAACAGCTCTTTGCTGTCAAGGCATGAATGCCACTATTTCAATTTTAGTGACCCTGCCAGGCTGGTAATTGTTATAGTTCACAGTTGGATAGAACTATTGATTGCTTCTCTTGATGGCAGCTTATGAAGTAACTTCTGGTACCATGAAAGCTAGAGGGAATGAAGGAGGCCATCACTCTAGGTCCAGCAAGAATATTTTGGTTCTTCTTTCCAATGTGTGTTGATTTCTTTTTTCTTTGAAAATGTACTAACAATAACCTTGAACCTCCTGGAAGCAACCAAGAGCAATAGAAATAGCCTCTATTATTTGAGGAGTCACTTGGACTAAATTAACCAAACACTCCAATAGAGATTTCTCATTCCAAGTACTAGAATTTTTATTAGATACTCTATGATGCTTGTGGGGAGCACCGTATACATACACACATATATACATATATGTTTATGTGTATGTATTTACATAAATGTGTCTATGTGTGAGCATATATATATATATATACTCACACTTATATGTGGATATCTATAGGTATATAGTAATTAATTTAGGCAAATATAAAATGATATTGCTCCTCAGCCTTTTCTCTAAGATCACCTAAAAAATGAATTGATAACTTGAGATTTTCTCAAGACTCCTTGGTGTTATTTGTCCCTAATCTCTCTCTCTTTTGTAATTAATAAATTTTAAGTGTTGGCAAACTATACTAATAAAAGCAAAGCTGGAAGCTTTCATGATTTCAAAGCCCCAGGAGATTAGACTACACATTTTTAATTGTATATATTAGAACTGAAATTCTCTCATTGCAATTTTTCATTGTATATAATAAACAAGATAAAACTGAGACATTAAAATATTGAATTTTTCATATTTTTAACAAAATATAACAGATACTAAGCAATTGCTACGAACACACACAGACCAACGATATTAACCCATATTATTTTATGTACTGCTCCAGAAATCCTACCTCTCAGATAAAAAATATGGAAAGCTGAAAGAACTAAAATAGCTTATGTAATCACAGAATTTGAAAAGAACAGAAACAAGCCATGAACACAAATGCTCTACCTCAGAGTTGGGATTCATTGTCTCTTCATATCCTCTGTTTCTAAAATCTTTCTGAAGTTTCATGGTGAATTAATGAAGACTCAGTATTCTATTGATGCATTGGAAAGCAAAGGGTGCCTTGCATTGTTTGCATACTGCGTCAGCATCTTTTTCTCTTAATGTTGATGTAATCTCCTATGTTCTTCTCATACTTCAAATATTATATTATGTTGGAATATCTTATGTCTTTCCATTTCCCTAACAATTTCTTACTAGTCCAGCTTACTAGCCCTTTTGTGATGCTAATTTTTTAAAAATTATTGCATTTTACAGCTTGGCTGTTTCTTTTTTAATTTGCCTCCTCATATGCTAACATAATCTTAAGTTAAATTCTTAAAACATCTTAGACAATAAAGGAATGTAAATAAATATATGCATGCATATTCTGGATACATATTTTAGAATGTATCCATAAGTAATATAGGGAACAGTATTAGTTCATACATTGGGTTACAGACAATCTTTGTTAATGTGTGATTTTTGGAAATTAAATTCACATTTGTTATATTTAAATTTAAAGTAATTATGTTATGATAACTTTTACAATGTTCAGCTCAGTTGGTTTCAATAATCTACTTGTTTCATAAAATATATTTTCTACAGAAAGAACATTGCTTTTCAAATAAAATAGCAACACATATAAATGACTTTCTTAGTTAAAAAAACAGCTATATTTCTTTAAATTTAGGAACTCATATTAATGATGAATCCTGAATGAGAACTATTTTTTCAGCATATGTAAAATAATTTGTTCATAAAGTTATGTTCAAAAATGCCAAAGAAGTAGCATTTGTTTTCTTAATGGTGCACTAGGGCTCCATGCTCTGAATGTTTATGGGCATGAATAATTTAAATGTTACATTTGTAGGTGATGGGGATTTTAGAGATAAATATATGTGCTCAAATTATATACATTATAAAGGGCTGCATATTTTTCATGTCAGTATTTTCACATGTAAGATCAGAGGGTAGCAACTTCTCAGTGTCACTGAAGCCAAGTAATAGTATATAAAAATCTTAGTATGCTCTACTACGTGCAAATTTCAAATTCATAGGGTCATATTTTAGTAGTAGATGGAAATATGTATCAGGAAACTAGGCGCAAGATAATCCAATACAATCTGGGTTAACAATATGTCACTAGAAACTCACTCAGACTATTGGTATGCTATAAAAATTGCTTTAAACTGAGACCTAACATTTACCACTTGTAACCTTTTGTACAAACATTAAAAGTAAATTGATAAGTTATGTGCATTTAGTGAATTAGTTGTTTTTTTGTGGTTTTTAGAATACTATGTAAAATTTACTATTATGTTCACATAGCTTAGCCAGTTTCAATACACATGACAGAGACTATTACGTTTCCTTGTTTTTATATGAAACCCAAAAGAAATATCCTTGAGCATCAAGTATATGCATGTAAGCAGAGTAAGTTTCCAAACTTTCTAGTCATCTCTGTCCTTTAACTACTCCCAAGCAGCCTAGCCTTATTCAAACATCTCGATTATCCAATGGAGTCATGGTGCATGCCATGAGGCACAGTCATACAACTCATAATTGTTCTATAAATTTATTTGCATAAAATTGTAATACTTTCATCTTATTCATGCTACAGCAATGAAGGTAAAACTAACAAATGGATGTAGATTACTAACCAATAATTTGCCTCATATGTAGAATTTTTGATACAACAAGCTTTAATAATTTAATAATTACAGCAAAACAAAGGGCTTGACCTGGAAAAGGCCATAAACTTTCACATTTTTGTAGAGAAGCACGTAGATTTGAGTTAATGAGGATATGACTTTCTAAAACCATAGGATGCCTAGAGGAATCCTTTCCCTGTTTGTAATTTTAAAAGTGAAGCACTCGACTTCAGCAGACATAATGCCATAAAATGTGCTTTTATGAGGTTTTAACTTGAAACTTAAGCTTTGTTATACCATATCAGAGGCAATTTCTTCTCCAGTGTTATTTTCAGAAATAAAGTGTAGTTTCTTACCCTATAATATTGCTTTCTGAGTGCTTGTTAATTACTCTACATTTAATGGGTTCTAATAGGTTTCTGTAATTTCTACTTTTAAGTAATTTTAGCGTAATATTGATGGACTAGCTCATGTCTTTAGAAAATATATACTATAATTTATATTATACTATAAATTATAATATATTATATTGGTGAACAAGCAGAATTATCAAATGTAATCCAGACCCTCACTGCATCCTACGTTGCATCCATGTCAGCTTTAATAAACATGTTTGACTTTTCTAAAAGTGTCCTCTGATGTGGGACAATGGTCTATAGTCTGTCAATTATATTTTAAATAAATGCTGATTCGCACATTAGCTCAGGCTTCTTAACTCTTATAACTTTATATTAGCCCATCATTCTTGTTTATGCTAGCCACGTGGCTCGGTACCTTGTCCCAGAGTCCTCTAGAAGCTTGTTCAGAGGATGGATTAGCCCACCTTAACTCTGTGACAGGAGAGACAAAAAAAAAAAAAAACCCTCAAGAGTAAAAAGCATGGCACATCATACAAGAGCTGGAAAGTAAAATATTTCGAGTGGCGGCTGCGATTGTTCTTCCCATGATTAGACAGTGTATCTGAAGTGCAAAAGGGACACTGATAATTCAGCCTTGGGATTTCATCAAAGGGGAGGAAGATCAACTGGAAACTCTTGCTCACTGCTAGGACGTTCCCACTGTCTTCTAGCATATTCAATGAGCACTTGATGTGATAATGTTACCTTTCTGCTATTTGTTTCTTTTCTTTATTTTTTATTTCTGGGAGGATTATCCACAGAACACTCTTCCTTGTTTGGAACTTTCTCTATTCGAAGCCCCAATTGCGCAAGGCCAGTTCGGGCATCCTTTCCTCTATTGCTTAGGGTCTTAGCTGGGGTCATCCTTCTGCATTCCTGGGAATTTCTTTAGTGCCTGGTTTCTTGCTAGCCCTGTAATGTCTCCCTCAATCAAAATAGCTCTTTCCTTGCTCTCATCTCTGTTCTTCCTCCATTCCAACTATAGTGTTCCCTCAAGTTCTCTTCCCTCCTTTCCTCTTTTCCTCCATCCCTATGTTCACTATGAATTCATTCAGCAACTGATGGAAACAGAGGCAGAGAGAGACCCACAGCAGAGGACTGGGCTGAGCTCCCAAAGTTCAGTTGAAGAGTGGGAAAGGAAAATATGAACAAAGAGATCAATACCATGATGGGGACACCCACTGAAACAGTTTACCTGAGCTGATGGGAGCTCACCAACACAGCTGGACAGGAAAGGAAACAGCATAAGTCCAAACTAGTCCCTCTGACAGGGTGACAATTGTATGGCTGGAGAAGCCTGTGAAGCCACTGGCAGTGGCACCAGGATTTATCCCTACTGCTTGGACTGGCTTTGTTTGGAACCCATTCTCTTTGAATGGATACCTTGCTTAGTTTATCTATGGTTAGCAGGGCCTTGGACCTTTCCCAAGGCTATGTGCTTTACCCTCTCTGAGAAGTGGATAGGGGTGGGGTAGGAGTGAAGGGGAAGGGAATGGGAGCAGAGGAGGGAGTGGGAACTGGGACTGTTATGTAAAATAAAAAA
>NC_022027.1:37230582-37243022 GCF_000317375.1 Microtus ochrogaster | reverse complement strand
AGATCAATATGTAAGAGCTAGCCAATAAGAGGCTGGAACTAATGGGTCAGGCAGTGATTAAAAGAATACAGTTTCCGTGTAATTATTTAGGGGCATAAGCTAAGCTAGCCATGTGGGCGGCAGGGTGCTGGGGACGCAGGGGGACGCAGCTCTGCCGCTCCTATTTCAACATTTCTTCTTTAAAAATAAAATGAAAAATTTAAGAAACAAAAATATAAAAAAAAAATAAATAAAAACTACCCATTGGCTTCTATAAAGGAATTTTCCTAGTTTACTTAGGTTTGGTGTTTTGAGAATTCAATGTGATGTTTTATCCTCAATCTATCCATATCTATCTATCATTTGTCTATCAATCATCTGTCTACTAACATCTATCTATCTATTACTTATCTACATGCTATTCATTATTATGCTTTTGCTTGTTACCTATGTACTAAGCTTACACATTTAAAATAAAAAGTGTGGCTTTTATATATGATTCTTAGATCCATACAGAGCATAATTGGTCTGATCTATGAGATACTAATACTGCTTTAAAGGAATAGCTTACCTTATTAAGAAAACCACATTCAATAAAAATGCACACTTTGGAGACTAGTTGCAAAGGTAAATCAATAAAATAAGTTTCCACACCTAAGCTTCAGGGAACACTGCAAGTTACATGATTATGATCTGAACAGTGAAAACAACAACAGACATGCTAAAGTTGATTGGGGGAAGTACAGGAGGTCTCTGCCCAAGGAATCCATGGTTCTTATTTATTTATTATGTATACAATATTCT
This sequence comes from Microtus ochrogaster, assembly GCF_000317375.1. Classification (NCBI taxonomy): domain Eukaryota; kingdom Metazoa; phylum Chordata; class Mammalia; order Rodentia; family Cricetidae; genus Microtus; species Microtus ochrogaster. Next base: position 37,242,239 of record NC_022027.1, on the reverse strand, counting down.
GTCTGTGTGTATGACTCTGCAGGCAGAAGAGGGCATCAGACCCCCATTACAGATGGTTGTGAGCCACCATATGGTTGCTTGGAATTGAACTCAGGACCTTTGGAAGAGAAGGCAATGCTCTTAACCTCTGACCCATCTTTCAAGCCCCTGGAATCCATGGTTCTGAGTGGGAGAAAAAAAATCTTCCAGATTGAAGAGGACACCAACTGTTCATCCAATACCAACATCAAGTATTTAGCCCTGAAACATACATAAAACATATACAGATTGAGTAGTTTTTGTTTAGGAAATCTACATATCTCACATATATGTGTGTGTCTTTGTGTATGATATAACAATCGTCACTGAAAAATTATTTCTTAAATTCTAAAAAGAGCAAGAAGGGGTATATCAGAGTGTTTGAGGGTATAAATGAAAGGGGGCATAACATAATTATAGTCTCATAAAGAAGAAACTTTACAAAAGAGCATATGCGAAAATAAGGACCAGTGATGAAAAGAGTGATTAATATCTCACCTCAGAGGACACTGTGCTCTGTCTAGGAATCTCTCTATTGAGAACTCCAGTTCACTGATGTACAGAGAATCCCCAGTCAATTTCTAGTGGATAATTAGCTCCCAATTTGAAAATGTTTTGTTATTGATCTATTGCTCATTATTTATTCCTTTACTTTGCCTCACTATACTCTTATAAACTCATACATTCAATACTAAAATATGATTATCATAGATCATTCCAGAGAATATACAAAAAGTGTCCATTTTAAAATATCAAGTCAATAAATCAATATTTAGAGCTTGATTTATGATTATAAAAGGATTCAGCATCTAGTTGGGAAGGGTTACACAGGAACGACCTTAACAACTATGAGAACAACAGGAGAATATTTCAGAAATCAATAAGTGAAAAGTACTTTGCATTAGTTATAGATGGCCTGATAGTTCGTACAAGTAAAGAAAATGGAGGGTTAAAAATGACCAATAAAAAGATATGGCTCATGAATATAAATAAAACATCACCAGCAATAATAATATATTTACAGTTATGTATATTTTGTATAGTAGAAGGTTATTATTCTAATTTGTTAAAGAAACAGAATTGCTGTGGTTCCTTTTATGATTAGTTCACCCTTTTGTCAGTAGGTATAAATGCCTTGGGACAGGAACCCACTTTGTTGATATGCAGAGTGAGCACAGAAGACTTTTACTTTTGAGAAAATAGTTCAAATTTAAATAATATAAGTGCCTAAAAACCTTGTCATTACTTGTGTTTATAAAATATTTGAAGATGAGAAATGGTGAATTCCTCTACTTGTTTTGGCATCATTTTCTGATTATTTTTTTGCTAATTTACCTAACACATAAATATATAAATGAAATTATTCTGCTTTAAAATATGACATTTGCTTACAACTTTAGGTGAACTTTTATAATTGAGTCATGGCACATCGCAAGCATTTTAAGTTTAGATTTGTTGGTTCTTCTAGAAGTACTTGATATTAATTTAAAATCTGTAACATAAAGAATTTAATTTTGTAATTATTCCTCTTAGGAATAACGGGATAATACATATTTTATTAAATCTTCATTAAGACTCTAAGGAGGAGAATTTATATTCTTATCTCTTGCTTTGTTGATAGATAACTGAGTATGTCATTTCCTTTGGTCACATGAGAGACATATAGGATGCAAATTTCGATTTCTGGATTCTACTGAAAGGACAATGTGACTTTGAGCTATTATCAGATAGGAGTGACATGAACGTGACATCAGCCACCTGCCTGAGGACAAAATTGGGCCAACTGGCACCTGCACAACATAGGCGTTTTAACGCTCATTAGGAAAAGAGTTGGCAAGCAGCAGCGGTTTTCCCTAATAAAAATCCCGTGACATTTTTTTTTTTCCAGAGGAAATGTCTTTTAATTGTATGTAGGAGTTCAAATGGTCCACAAATCACCATAGTATATCAAGTCTCTGTACAATCTTGCTACTGTTTAAGTGTAGCATTTTTATTACTTCTAATTTAGTTAATTACACTTTACCTACTAAATCCCCATGGCAGTTTCATTGGATGTAATGGTTAATTGTCTTGTTCCGAGGCGTCATTCATTTCAGCTGCAAAGTTACCAGTGTTCTTGATTTTAAGATGATAGCTTTCAATTTTGTTTGTAATGTGTTCATTCCAACTCATCCATGAGGCTAGAATGTGTAGATCAAACTCATCAAACTCTGAAATTTATGCCTATATATTCTTATAGATATATGGACTAAAGTCTATACAAGCATCAAGGAACTACATAAAATGACCATGCTTATTTTTATATCCAAGTATAACTTCAAACTAAAGTAGAATTCAAAGCAATGGTTAGTGTTAGGATTATTATACATTAGCTAAGGAAAAACAGTCAACTTCATATAAACAATATTTCAGTTGCCTATTAAAGAATGAAATATAAGTTTTAGGTACACAGAGAAAAATGAACTGTTCAGAGCAAACAGCAAGTGAGCACTATATTACTCCTAATAAGCAGACACAAGGTTTTTCCTCGCAAGAACACCTATACTTTGGAAATGTTTGCCACAGAATGATTATTCTCTTCTTCCTTCCTCACACTATCAACACAAGCAGAGAGGAAAACCCATACTTACTTTATTTCAGTTTTGAAAAAAAGTTAACACATGTTTTCTCTGGCCACACTACAATGTAATCTTTGAATTTCTTTCCTTGCCATGTGTAGGTCAAGTTACCTGGTAAAACTGCCCCAAATAGATGCCGGCAAGCAAGCAAAGAACTAGAGGATAGGCTCAGAGGAATAGTAAGTGCAGTCGCTACCACTGGCCTCTTACTACCTAGCGAATAATAAACAACACTTCTTTCATTTTCTTTCAAGTTGGCTCTACATACCCTTAAGCATCTATAACAATAAAAATGTAATGCTAGCATTGTCACAACAATATAAAATTCTGTAATAATACACCCTATTGCACCCTAGTGTACTCAAAACCATTCATATTTGTATATATTATAAAATGCATTCAATTCAGAGATTGGACTAAGAGGAAAGATTTTTGTCTTTCATGAGTGCGCTTACGTATTTTATTCATCTCTAATAGCAATTGACTGCATAACTAAATGCATGATATATTTGAATATTATACACAATAATAATTCTCATAGCTATTAAATTTAAAAATTAAAACAGAGTCAATATTAGTCAGCTAAGTAGAAACAGTATATTTGAGAATTTATGCTATTGTCCACATTTTAACCATGTCAATATAATCAAAAGTCCAATGGCATTTCTGGGGAGTATAAACAAAACAACTCTAAATTAGTAGGTGGAAATGGACCAAAAATGATTTGACAAATCCATTTGGCAATATGAGTTTATAAAGGGAAAACTGTGTTCAAAAAATTCCCCACTCACTAGCACCCAGTTAAAACTTTATGTCTCTAAACAGAGGAAACAGTGCAAACCTTGATTCAGAGTGCTTCCTTCTGTTAAAGTAGAAGTGAGCATGGGCTCAGGTAACATAAAATGCAAACAAAATCAGACTTAAGAATATATAAATATATATACTTAAATATATATTTATGGAGGCACGGTTTATAAGGCCACCATTTCATTTCAACTCCCATGCCTCATGGTGAATACTCATTATTCCTTTCTGATTCTCTTCCAAGGTTTGTGTGCCAATGGCCTGATACCGTTTTACATCAGTTTCTCATTTTTCTCCTTGGTCTGCACCCTGATAAAAAGGATTAGAGCTTTGGGATAGGGAATGGGAAGCTGGCATCTGAAAAAAAAAAACAAAAAAAAAAACATGCTTCCTATGTCCATTGGCAAGCTAGTTCCCAAATCGATTCAGCTGATGAAAGACCCTCAAGACAATGTAAAAGGAAGAAGAAAAGAAGTATCTGTTAGTTCATTTTCTGTTTGCTTTTCTTGGTGATACCCTAAATACTGGAATGATCTATTGCATCCTTTGCTGCAAGCAACTCTGCCAGAACACTCCCTTGTGACCTTGGTATCTGCCAGATGACCTGAAGTTTTGTGCGAAGTTTTATGAGTCAGGAGTTCCCCCTTCTTTTATAAGTAGAGTAACTGAAGCTTCCTGCTGTTTTAAATTCTGATCTATTCCTTCACTGACCACTTTAATTTTCAGCTTGTTCAGCATCTATATATGCAATTGTGTGTGCACGTGTGTGAGTATATACACCTGTGTGTGCATGTGTATATAGAGACCCATGGTTAATGTTTGTGTTGTTCCTTACACTCTGTCCACCTTGTATTTTGAGAAAGGGTTTCTCATTCACATGGAACTTACCAAGTAGGCTAGAATGGATAGAGAGTAAGAAACAGCCACATGTCTGTCTCTTTCTCTCTTAAGGTAAAATTTCAAGAGTTGGCCAACATGTTTAGGCTTTTCTTATCTTAAATTATCTAATTTCTAGGGTATAAGAGTGAAGTTTGGACACATATGGAGTTCTCATATGGAATTTAGACGTATACATAATGGACTTGGTTTTCTCCTGTTATCTTTGTGTCATCATGAATACAGGGATCCAACTCACATGTTCTTGATTGGCAACATACACCTGTACCAAATAAGGCATATATCTGGCTTGATGCCTTTTCCTAGATAGGTTGTGTTTGAAGTCAGTTCCATGTGTTTGCAAAGCAAAAAGTTATCAAGTAGTTAATCTCCTCAAACACTATGCATTTAAGGCTTGATTTTTTTCTGAAATGGGTAGATAGATTCTTTCCCAACGCAACCACGGTGTTGTGTACATGTATAACAGCAATTGATTCTTGTGATCTGGAGTATTTTCCCAGTAACTCTATTACAGCTAATGTTCAGTTAATATTGATGTCATAGAGCCAGAAGGAGGAGAGGAATGTATATAAGAGATGTTTTTGAGCTAGTGTTGGGTAGCCTGAATATTATCCTGCACTCAAATTTGAATTTTTAAAAATTTACTCCAGCATTTAATAAAAATACGTTATTCAATATTTGTCAACTTTATTTTTGTTTTCTCGATTTTTATCATGACTCCTTGTTTATCTATAGTACCAAAGAACATAAAATTATTCCTTTTCTTTATTATCTGTTGACACATTCTCAAACATTAAGGAGATGTTGGATATATATGTAAATTCCTTGGAAATCTTTGGATAATTAGTACAATATGAATATCTCTTTAACTTCTTAGGATTCTCATTAAACAACAATTTACTTTCAGTTTATAAGGATATTTAAAACTAAAGGAAGATTATGGCACCTATTGCTTCAGGAAAAAGTTTAATGTTAAGGCCTTCTATGACATGCAAGTATCTTTCTCTCTTTTTTCACCAAATCTCAAAAGAAAAGACATCCACTCTCTGAGAATGAAAGCACACTCTGGTGAATAGCTTCCAGATGTATAGGAGCAGGCAAGTATGCTCAAATAAGATTTTTCACTTGTTTGACAGAGCATTTCTTTTGAAGAAATATTCTGTGTCAGTAAAAAGTCTCTCTCTCTCTCTCTCTCTCTCTCTCTCTCTCTCTCTCTCTCTCTCTCTCTGTGTGTGTGTGTGTGTGTGTGCGCGCACGCGCGCATGTGTGTGTTTGTGTGTGTATGTGATGTCTTCCCTAGTTTCTCTACATTTGATTTTTTTGAGACATTTATCCCTCTGAATGTGGAACTCAACCATTTCTCTAGACTAACTGATAAGAAATCTCCAGAACTCCCCCACCTCTGTCATGCAACTCTGGAATGACATGCACACGGCACTGAAAACACTGTCTTTCATGAGTAAACAGGAATTGAACATAGGTTCTATTTCTTATGTGTAGTCTCCCCCATGTATATAGGCTTTTGTTTTGTTTTATAAAGTTTTTATTTTGTTTTATGTAGGAATCTCAAAGATCCCTACCTTTCTTATGGAAGTACATCTACAAAACATAAAAGATGATCAGATAATTGCAGGTCATTTGTGTTTCAATTAGAATTAAACCATATTGCCATGAAATTGTAACTTTTACTGTGTAATTAAAATCAAAAAAATATTTACAAAATTATAATTTTTCAATCTAAAAATTTCCATATAGAGTCAGATTGCCTCACGAAAATTTGTTTGATCCATAAACAAAGCCTCATTTTTAAAAAAATGAGTTTCATGAGTGCTCTCATTAATGAACCTGTTTCCCCCCATTTTGGTCAAGAGTGTTTATCTTATTCTTTAAAACTGAAATGTAGCCGGACGGTGGTGGCGCACGCCTTTAATCCCAGTACTCGGGAGGCAGAGGCAGGCGGATCTCTGAGTTCGAGACCAGCCTGGTCTACAAGAGATAGTTCCAGGACAGGCTCCAAAACCACAGAGAAACCCTGTCTCGAAAAAAAAATAACAAACTGAATTGTAATGAGGTGCTTTGATTTCCCTGACTTCTGACTGTTTGAAAATTCTATATTTCACACTTAAGTCTCTACTACATTCTTACTATGGCCATAATTTTATGGCTGGAAAGAATGTTTTTCTTTTTCCATAAGGACACACTTAGAAACTTTATATACTTTATGCTCACCTGGAACTGGTCATTTTTCTAACTGTACTTACTTTTTCTTTATACAATGCTATAACTTAGACAGTGAATCTAGACACAACCGGCCATTGTCATCATTTTCAATACTTTCCCACAAATGTAAATGTCTTACAGAGAATCATCTAATTCCTTCATCCTCACAAGTGATAATCAAATATGCTTATCTTGCATAAATATTTAAAAACTTAACAGCTTGGATTCCCAGCGCTGTTTATGATACTGTAGGAGTCTTACTGTACATTTTATTGAGGTGGGAATAAATGACTAGATTCCTCTGTGAACACTTAAAAAAGGACAAATAACCCTTATTAACTGGATTAAGATTATCTGATCCATAACAGTCAGCTGTGGTAACTCACAAGCCATCCCAGGAAGGCTCAGTCTCTCCTACTGATGCAAGGAGAAGTCACCTGTAAATATACTATGTGCCTCTTGTAGGACTTGGATTTCAGGAGCTAAAAGATTTCCTCTCGTTATTTTCCAATAATTTATCATTGAATTATCATTATCATATTAATGATAATGATATTATAATATCAATGATATTATTTTTAATATCATATAATATTAAATATTAAATTTTTAGTCTCTAATCTTTGATCTATCACTATGTAAACAATATTTCATTTCTTCCTGTGATTTAATATCCCACCTAAGTTCAAGAGTTCAGGTCTCAGTATTTGTGTTTCCAAAGGGTACTGTGAAATCTAAGTTTTGAGTAGTAATGCATGAGACAGGTTGTCCATATTTTTTTTTATTGAGTTCAAGGGACAGGAATCCAATAACAGAAAAATAACTGGAAAAGAGAGATTTGATTTTCCTTTTAAATTTTTTCTGTCCTGAAAATCTAGAGCTCAGATATTAGTTGTCAAATTTTTCATTCACCCTGGAAGAGGAAATCAGTGTGTACAGGCCTCTGAAAGGTTGAGTTATAATGTAGCTGTTATGTGAGGTCTTCAGTGCTTTTGTTATCTCTTATGGAAAATTCCAGTATTTTAGTTACTAAGGTATGGTGCTTAAAAACTTTATCCACTTTAATTAACTAATAAGAGCATATTCCATACATTTATATTTTTGTTATGAACAGTCAGACGTGGAAGAACTTAGAATCTACAGTGATTCTAAGCCTGAATAGATGGACTGTGTAATACTACACAAGTGTTCAGAATATGGCTTTATCTTCTCAAATTTAAAAGCTGTTCATACTGAAAAAAACAACATTTCCTGTCATAAATATTATATTATTTGATCAGTTTTGTGAAAATATTTACCATTACATATGAAACTATAAAAATGTTTTGATAACATGGAAACAGGGGTTTTGAAATAATACATTGAAATAAACCTTTTAAAGAAGTTCTTGGTTTTAAAAGCTACTGAACCTTTGAAATACAGCATCACTGAGTGCATTCTAAGTTTCTCACCTTTTTAAAAAACTGAATGTAAACAGTTTTGAGGATCAGAATTTAGGCAGTCTCAAAAGAATCTGTATATTGATAGATTACTCACTATTTAATTATTATAGATTTTCAAGCACCATGAAAATGAGAAACTTGAACCTCTATTTTTATGCTTAATAGATAAATTATATTTAATGTGATTATTGTACTTATTAGTATTATTTTAACTTGCTATATATTTATATTATTAGATTTAATAGATAAATTATGCTAAATACTCCCGAAAATATTCACATGATCATTTTAGAGAGAAACAGGAAAATTGAACTTTCTTAGACTTCTTTTTCAGTTCAGTGTTAGTTTATTAAAAATCCTGTGGTTAGGGATTAGTGTAATTCCACTGTGTTTAATTATTTTAAAGGCTGCTATAAGCATCATTCCAAATGCCTTTGTAGAGTCTGAGTAAGCTGCCACATGTCCTTTGCACTCATGTTTTGTGTCTGTTCTCAGCTGAAGCTGGGCATATCCACAGTTACTCAGTATACAGGCCATTACATTATCTTGAAAATTGCAAGAAAAATTCTTCTAGAGTCCCAAATCCTGACATTGTACACCATAATAGAAAGCAGACATGAAGATCATACAAATTCTTAGTAAGTTATGAATACAGTTGTAGTTTTATGGTGGACAGTAGTATCATGTTAGGCAAAACTTACTTCTAGTAACCTAGAACATCCTATGGGATGAGTGTGTGAGATGACTGCTGTGTGTGTCTGACTGAAGTAAGTAGGGTATAAATAAGCATGCTGTAAGTACAGACACATCTAATGCAGGGGAGAATCCGAGATCATGAACAGGAGATGAAGGGGTCTGTTTCCTAGTTGGAAGTTTTGACTACTAAGTTGGACACTTGGGACCTCAAAATTGATGATCTGTGCCCTTTAGGATTTAAAAGATATATTTTCCTGGGGTGTTAAGGATTTGGTCCTCAAATAGCATAATGCATTTTTTTTCTTCCTGCTTTTGAGATTGTGTTTGAACTGAACCCACTGTAGACATCCTGGAATTTGGACCTTGCAAAGTGTCATGTTGCAGAGCTTCTCATATCAGCTAGATCTCATTATAAATTCCTAACACACATCTGTACGCATGTTCTATTCGTGACTATTGTCAGTATATCTGAATGGTTAATCTCTAAAATATCTATATTGCTGTGCATTTTATTGTCTAAGATGGTGTCAGGAATGTTTTATTGTTTATTTTTGTTAAATAAGACCCTTTTAAAATGGAAGCATCTTTTGCTTTTTATGATACTATTTTCCAGTATTTTGAATTATTAAGAGTTGTGAAAATGAATGCTTTAAGCATTAGGGATTTTAAATTTTGAACTTAAACAGTAAGGATCATGGAATTCAGAGTTATCTGTCATAATTAGGTTCCAAGCACACATAGCATTTATTTATTGCCTTTCCTTATGTGGAAAGATTTTATTTAACTATAAAGAACTAAGAAAATTGATGAAAGCATCCTTAACTTTATTTATTATGTATCTATAAAATATCCTTTTGAAATATAAAATAGAAGCTTATGTCATAATTTATAATATATTTACTTCCTGTGTTTTCATCATTGAATAGAATGAATTCAGTGGGTTTGAGCATGATATTATTTCTACACGTGGCTATTAAAAGTTCCAGGGTGTACTAATAGTCACATATAACTGAATGCATGACTATATGAGTATCTGAGTGAATGTATTAATGCATAAGTGAATATATATATATATATATATATAATCATAAAAGAATGACTACATGCATAAGTGTATACATTTAGTTTAAATAAAAATCTATAAAATAGGGCTATATTAAGTTGATGTTATGTTTATGTCTCAATAAGTAATACACTGGGTGTTTAAAAACATCCTAGAAGTTTCTTTAACATTCTTTGGTTCAAATGATATGTATTCCTTTAGTATTCATGTATTTGTTGATCACAGGAATAAGGAGGTTAAAAAATTTTAATTACGTAACTTCTTATTCACTGAAAATTTCTTCGTCTGTGTATTCACTATGTGTATGAATTTGCATAATTGTTATGACTTAGTTACATGCAGTTATAAAGCTTAGACCATAAAATAAAAGAATTCAGTATACTATATTAATATTTTCTACAAACCTATTAATTTTGAAAATACATATGTATAATTATGCAATTTTTCTAAAAGCCAAAAGATGAGTAGATTACTAGATAATGCAATGTTCATTTTAAAAAATGAACATAATTATGTTTAGGGCCATGATTGAATTTTAATTCTGCCTCAGCCTAAATCTGCTCACGTACCAACCGGCTTTGTTGATTGAGTTGTTTCATTAACAATAGGAAATGAGACACATGAGACACTTGGGAAGGCAGCAAGATTTAGCAGCAAAGAATGAACTCAAAGAGACGATTTGAAGGTTGCATGGTAAAAGTTCAGTTCTTCCCACTAATTGGAGCTGTTGGGAGTATTATGATGTTTAGTTTCTAGGTCAAATTAAGTTTAGTAGCATATTCCCTAACCCAGTAAAGTTAATAAATATTTTACAATGCAATTATTATCTCCTGGTAATCTTCCATCATATCTTATTTCACGTTTTTGCCAAGATAAAAGAAGATGGTTAAAAAAGTAGCTCATTTTATTAAATTTAAATATTTTAAATTTCTATCTTAAGATACTTATTTTGTGATTATTAAGCTGCTGTATTACTTACATGATGCTGGTGTTTTTTAATTTTTAGAATATAACAAAATTACCTATCAAACACCATTGACATTCAGAAATCATTTATTAAATAAAAAAGGTTGCAAAAGCGTCAGAATATTTTTTTTATCTTATATGGTTTTAGGCACCCAGATTTGACATTCTCGCAGTTTATTCACTGATGTCTGTAATCACCAAATAACATTTTATATCATTGTGTGACTTGTCCAGGTACAGCCTGCTTCCAGTTTTTTAAAGTCACATCCTTTCATTGTTATTCTGATTGGGACAAAAAAAAGAGACGGTATCAAACACAAATACCTAGGTTATCAAAATACTTTGAAAGGAAACGCACATGACATTACAGAACCACTCAAAGTCTGATTGGTCTCAAGATTTCTCCAAGGAGGAAGGCATCCTACCATTTCCTTGGAGTCCCCTTCAACCTCTTAAGTCAACGTTGTTGCACTGTGTTCTAAGTTTCCTACTGGACACTATGTAAAATGGAGGCAACTGTGAGTGTTCCATGCTTCCCTTCTCACTTCAGCACTGCATTTTAAAAGACAATGGGGATGTTCTATCGGGAACTCACCAAGGACAGCTGGCCTGGGTCTGAAAAAACCTGGGATAAAACCGGACTCGCTGAACATAGCAGACAATGAAGACTGCTGAGAAGTCAAGAACAATGGCAGTGGGTTTTGATCCTACTGCATGTACTGGCTTTGTGGGAGCCTAGGCTCGATGTTCACCTTACTAGAGCTGGATGGAGGTGGGAGGTCCTTGGACTTCCCACAGGTCAGGGAACCCTGACTGCTCTTAGGGCTGATGAGGGAGGGGGAGTTGATTGGGGGAGAGGGAGGGAAATGGGAGGCGGTGGTGGGGAGGAGGCAGAAATCTTTAATAAATAAAAAAAACACATATGTTCGTCCT
>NC_022027.1:37228082-37230482 GCF_000317375.1 Microtus ochrogaster | reverse complement strand
AATAAAATCATTTATTTATCTAGTGGGTACCTTTAACATGTTCTGGATCATATTGTTTAAGCCGCTGACATTGTTGAGTGAGGACCAAGGCTTGTATGACCGAGAGTCTATCCTTCATGAATTGGACCAAGCGATTTAGGATACAAGGTCCCGAGGAGTGGGATTAGGAGTATGATGATTAGGGGGCCCATGATGGAAGAGACCAGAGTGGTAAACCAAGGAGACCTATTAAACCAGCCTTCAAACCATCCCTGTTCTGACTCGAATAACTGCTGTCTCTGCTTAAGCCTTTCTCTCAGTTTTGCCATATTGTCCCTGACCAGGCCGGTATGGTCTGCATAGAAACAACATTCCTCCTTTAGGGCAGCGCATAGGCCTCCTTCCTGTAGGAACAGTACATCAAGCCCCCTATGGTTCTGTAGCACTACTTCTGATAAGGAGGTTAGGGACTTCTCAAGAGCACTGACTGATTCCTCTAGGGCCTTAATGTCTGTATGTATTGCGGCTTGAAGTTGTCTGAATTGGCTGGTGGCTATAAGGGCAGAAGCACCAGTTCCTATCCCTGCTGCTATGCCTCCCACAGTTAGCCCCCCTAGTAACAGTGCTAGAGTCAGGGATACTGGTTCTCGTTTAAATCGAGATCTCCCTTCAAAATGACTATAAATATATTCAGGATCATGATATGCAATTTTAGGCCATAATTCAATTAAAACACAGTAATCAGAGGTCAGGTTAAGCACGGTTGTTGATAGACAAGGGGTAAGCCCTGTATTACAAGCCCAGTGGGTTCCACTGGGTGCGGTCAAGTAGTAACCGGATGGGATGGACTGAAGAGTACCACATAAAGCTCGATGAGAGCTTGGGACTGTTCCTATGCAGAGTCCTTTTCCTGATACTTCTGACAGAGTTAGTTTGTGCTGGGGAGGACCAGTGCACTGTGTGGGCGGTGAGGCATATGTGACATAGGTACCTGTCACCGCTATTCCTTCATAATAGGGGGGTCTGGAAATCAGACACAACCAACATTCTAGGGTCTTATTGGGGTCAGTGGCGTTGAGAGTTAAGTATGCTCCCTGTATTAGATTAAGCAGTCTGTCCCCAGTCCCTGATTCGAAGGAGAATTGGCTAGCAGGGGCCTTGATGGTGGGACTCTGAGTCTGGGTCTGGGTGCTAACATTAGGCGGCGAGATGGTTGTTAGGATGCGGCGAATGGTTAGGGCATGGGAGCGGGCTACCGGTGGGGGGAGGGGTGCCGGGGGCTTGACCGGCCTTACTTGGGAGGATAATCGCTGCTCTGTCAGGACCTGGTTTGGCCCGACATGACTGGGTAAGATGGGGGGAAAAGCTGGTGCCAATTGGAAGGGGGATTTCTGGTTAGGGAGGACAGGATTGGGGCCTATCGGCTGGGTGATGGTTTCCGCTTTCAATTTTATGGTGAAGGTGGCACCTAAATCCTTTTTGTTCATTCTGTTTGGAAAATACCATCGGATGCCCCAAGTTCTCCCTGCCCTCCATCCAGAACTCCCGGTTGCCTGCCCCCGGGGGGTAAAGGTGATATTCAAGGGTAGGCAAGTAGGGTTGTTGCTGCAATTCCCAGTGTTCGTTGCAGAACATTGTTTAGGGGAGGTATAATTTTTATAAACAGTAATCCAGTCCCATAAGGAGCTAGGTCTCCAATAGGCATCCCCAGTTGTCTCACATCCCCAAGCCTTACAGTATAGGCTCTCTATTCCTCCGCAACGTCGGACCGTGCTCCGGTCCCACCCGTCTCGGGGACAGCCGTAAAAATCGAGTTGCCCCAAGGAGCATCTCATTTCGGGGCTTCCGCATCCGAATTTACCCCCAGGGGAAAATCGTCTACCTGCCTGGTTCTGTAACTGTGAAGGCTGTAAGTTTCTGACCCTGCTACTAATTGACAGAAATCTGTGGTGAGTTGGGGCCACCAGGTACCTAAGGCGTGGTTTGCTTGGGTCTGCCAGGCAACATCCCCTGTTTGGGAGATGACTTGCCAAGTTAAGGAATATACTTGGTGTGGGCTTTTTCCCTGGGTTATCTCTATCAGTCTTAGCAATGTCCATAAAACAATTAATGGGGCCCCCGGGTAAGTCTTATCTTTAGAGGGTTTTGAGATCGTTGGACCCTCCATGATAGTTTTGCTGTATCCTTCTCCGCGCGAGCTGCTTTCACGTGGGAGGCGTGGACCCAGGCCGCGATGCCGTCAGCCTTCAGTGCCGTTGGAGTGGTCAGCAGCACGGTGTAGGGCCCTTTCCAGCAGGGTTCCAAATTCTTAGTCTGATGTCTGCGGACCCACACTGTATCGCCAATCTGGTAGCTGTGAGGTACCGCTGGTCTGTCCAATTGTTCCTTATAGGCTGCAGCAAGTGGCTTCCAGACCTCTCT
>NC_022027.1:37226728-37227617 GCF_000317375.1 Microtus ochrogaster | reverse complement strand
GGCCCATTATCTGTGCCCAGTAATTGGGGCATGCCATACCTGGGGAAGATTTCTTCCAACAGCTTCTTGGTCACAATTTTTGCCGTTTCCTGCTTGGTTGGGAAAGCTTCCACCCATCCAGAAAAAGTGTCAACAAACACCAACAGATATTTGTATCCATATAATCCCGGTTTAACTTCAGTAAAGTCAATCTCCCAGTGGGTTCCAGGACGATGCCCTCGTACCCGCATTCCCTGTCCCAGCCGGGTTTTTCCTGCATTAACTTGGGCGCAGGCTTGGCATTTGTTTACGATTTCCTGCAAAATGCTGTCTCTGCCCAACAGGTAAAAGTGACTCTCTTCCCGGTCCAGTAAGGTTTTCATTTTTCGGGGACTGAGGTGAGTCAGCTTATGCAAGTAATTAAGCATCTCATGGGTATATGCCACGGGTATCACAGTCTTTCCTTGCCAGGTCCATTTGCCTGTATCTGGGTCATGGGAGGCCCCCAGGCGGGTTAGAAGTTCCAGGTCTCTTTCATCATATTTGAGGGGGTCCCGTGCCCTTTCTGTCCCTTGTTGTATGGGGAAAGCCGTCGAGGTGGTCTCTTGGGCCACTTGCTTGGCTGTCTCGTCTGCCAAGCGGTTACCCCTGGCTTCTGGGCTATTCCCCTTCTGGTGGCCCGGACAATGCATAATGCTTAATTTTTGAGGCAAGAACAGGGCCTTAAGTAGGGCTAGAATCTCAAGCTTGTTTTTGATTTCTTTGCCCTCAGAAGTTAGCAGCCCTCTCCTTCGGTAGATTTCCCCGTGGATGTGGGCAGTGGCAAAAGCGTACCGACTATCGGTATAGACGTTAAGCTTCTTACCTTCTGCCATCCTAAGTGCTTGTGTGAGGGCGATGAGTTCGGCCC
>NC_022027.1:37223393-37226628 GCF_000317375.1 Microtus ochrogaster | reverse complement strand
TGCCCCAGCCCTTCGTTCTCCATCCTTTAGGAAACTGCTCCCGTCTGTATACCAGGTGAAGTCGGCGTCTTTAAGAGGGTAATCCGTCAGGTCCGGTCTGGTCCCGTGCATTTCCGCAAGGATCTCGAGGCAATCATGCTCTGCCTCCCCCTCTGGCAGAGGGAGCAGGGTTGCTGGGTTCAGGGCTACCATGGGTCCGAAATGGACTCGGTCAGTGTCCAGAAGCATGGCCTGATAGTGGGTCATGCGGGCATTGGAGAGCCAGCGGTCAGGGGGTTGCTTGACCAGGGCTTCCACTGCATGAGGGGCCAAAATAGTCACTGGCTGCCCCAGAGTCAGTTTGTCCGCGTCCTTTGTTAGGACTGCTATTGCTGCTACCATTCTGAGGCAAGGGGGCCACCCGGAGGCCACCGGGTCTAACTTCTTTGATAGGTGGGCCACAGGGCGTCGCCAGGGTCCTAGCTTCTGTGTTAGCACCCCCTTGGCGTAACCCTGCTTCTCATCTATGAATAGCTCAAATGGCTTGGTCAAGTCTGGGAGTCCCAACGCAGGGGCTGTTAGCAGGGCCTGTTTTATTCTCTGATATGCCTTCTGTTGGTCCTTGCCCCAATCAAATAGAGTCCCTGGTTTAGTAAGAGGGTATAAGGGGGCTGCCATTTCAGCAAATCCCGGGATCCAAAGGCGACAGAATCCTGCTGTCCCCAGGAATTCTCTCAGTTGTCGGGGGGTCCGAGGCACGGGCATTCTCATAACTGTCTCTTTTCTGGCCTCTGTCAGCCATCTCTGTCCTTCTTTGATCAAGTACCCCAGGTAAGTAACTTGCTTCTGACAAATTTGAGCCTTCTTTGCTGAGGCTCGATAGCCAAGGTTCCCCAGGGCTTGTAACAAGGCCTTGGTACCTTCCCTGCATTCCTGTTCTGAGGTGGCCGCCAGTAGGAGGTCATCTACATGTTGAAGCAGCATCAGTGTTGGATGCTGGTTCCTAAAGTCAGCCAGATCCCTATGTAGCGCTTCATCGAACAGGGTAGGGCTATTTTTGTACCCTTGTGGGAGCCTAGTCCAAGTTAACTGTCCCGAAATCCCCAAGTCTGGATCCTTCCATTCGAAGGCAAATATAGGCTGACTCTCTGGGTGAAGTCTCAGACAAAAGAATGCATCTTTTAAATCCAGCACTGAATACCAGTTATAGGTCAGGGAGAGTCCGCTCAACAAATTGTAGGGGTTAGGCACTGTGGGGTGTTTGTCTTCCACCCGCTTGTTGACTTCTCTTAGGTCTTGGACTGGCCTATAATCCCCCGTTCCAGGCTTTTTGACAGGCAATAAGGGAGTGTTCCAGGGGGACTGGCAAGGTATTAATATTCCCTGGTCCAAGAGTCTCCGTATGTGGGGTTTAATTTCTTCTCTGGCTTCATGTGACATGGGATATTGTTTGATCAAAATGGGGGTGGCTGTAGCCTTTAAAGATATAACTAAGGGGGCTTGTTGTTTGGCCAATCCTATGCCCCCAGTCTCTGCCCATGCTTGAGGGAATTCTGTCAGCCAAGAGGTCTCTGTTAAGGGATCAGGTTCTGTGGCTGGTTCGTGGAGCCGGTATTCATCTTCCAAGCTTAGGGTCAGCACGTGCAGGGGCTGCCCTTGGGGCCCGGTGATCTGCACCCCCGAATTTTCAAAGTATATTTGGGCTTTTAATTTTGTGAGCAAGTCTCTTCCTAGTAGTGGGTATGGGCAGTCAGGGACATGAAGAAAAGAGTGAGTCACCTTACCAGTAGCCAGATGAACTTTGCGATCAGTTGTCCATCGGTACCTCTTTCCACCGGTAGCTCCTTGAACCCAAGCAGACTTGTCGCTCAGGGGCCCGGGGTTCTGGGTCAGCACAGAATGCTGAGCCCCGGTGTCTACTAGGAAGGTGACTGGCTGCCCCCCGACATTAAGGGTTATCCTGGGCTCAGGGGGGGGGCTCCTGACCCCGACCTCCTTAGTCATCCAAGGTCAGAAGGGAGGTTTGGGGTTTCGGCTTTCAAGGTCCCCTGGGTATTTTGGGACAGTCTCTGACCCAATGTCCTCTTTCCTTGCAGTAGGCACATTGATCCTTATCCATGGGGGGCCTCCTTCTGTCTCCCCCCTGTCTGTCCTGCCTCTGTCCTGAAACTACAGTGGCCAAAAGCTTGCTAATCTCTCTGTTTCTCTTACGGTCCCTCATATTTTCTCTCTCCTCAGCTTCCTTTCTTAGTCTTTCGTCTCTCTCCTCAGCTTCTTTTCTGAGCCGGTCGTCCCTCTCTTCCTGTGTCTCTCTCTTGTTGAAAATCCTCTCTGCCTCCTTCAGTAAATCCTGAAGTGAACTCTCCTTTAGGTTATCTAATCATTCTAATTTTCTCTTAATGTCTGGAGCTGACTGCCAAATGAAGGACATGGAAACATTTGTTTCTAGTCCTGGATCCTCTGGATCATAAGGAGTATAAATGCGGTAGGCTTCCTTAAGTCGTTCTAGAAAGGTGGAAGGGGTTTCCTCGGAGCCCTGAATAATCTGCTTTACCTGAGCCAAATTGGTTGGGCGCCTAGCGGCCCCATGGAGATCCGCTATGAGCAACTGGCGGTAGAGGATTAGGTGGTTCCTACCTTCGTCTGTAGTGAAATCCCAATCTGGACGTTCTTGGGGAAATGCTGCATCAATTTCATTAGGTAGCTGAGTAGGGCGGCCATTAGCCCCTCTGACATTCTTCCGCGCCTCTAGGAGGACTCTCTGCTTTTCTTCTGTCGTTAGAAGTGCCTGCAGGAGTTGCTGGCAATCATCCCAGGTGGGCTGATGGGTGACTAGAATAGACTCAATCAAAGAAGTTAGCATGGAGGGATCCTTAGAGAAGGGGGGGTTATTATTTTTCCAGTTGTAGAGATCTGAGGCCGAGAAGGGCCAATACTGGGTCTGGCCATTGGCGCCTGCTCTGAGTGGAAAAGCCTGGGAAGTGCTCGAGTCAGCAGGTTGTTGCTCCCTCCTCCCTCTTAGTCTGGCTGCCATCGGAGAGGGCTCCGGTGGCTCCTCAGCTTCTTCGTCCTCCGAGGGGTCCGGTTCCGTCTCGCCAGGGTCCTGGTATGGAGGTGGCTCTTCTGTGAGCAGGTCCACCAGGAGGTCGTCCCCTGGAGGCAAAACCCGTGGGGCTGGCTTTGTCTTAGTCTCTGGCGGTTTCTTTTTCTGTGAGGATTTAGTTAGTGCAGGGTAGAGGGAAGAGCGAGAGGGGGG
>NC_022027.1:37215197-37223293 GCF_000317375.1 Microtus ochrogaster | reverse complement strand
GGATATTTGTACTTATTGTATATAATTTCATAGTAGGTTTAGAACTCTCTTACTTAAACAAAAGGGGGAGGTGTTGCGGGAGGTCCTTCTGCTCCTCCAGCCTATAGCCGCTGAGATACCCGCCCATTGGGGCGTGGTCCCTCTCCCTTTAAAAAAGCGGCCACTTCCTTCTCTCGCTCTCTTCACTTCCTGCTCGGCTGGCGACTAGACTCCTTTCCTGGTTGTACAGAGGGCTGACGGTGATCTGTAAGTTTTTTCCCCTTTTAAATAAATACTACCCTATTAATTATAATTCCAAACTGCTGTGGCATTGTTTGTGACTTACACCTACAATTATATACTCTGATATGTAATTTATTTTAACTATAAACTTATCAGTCTATATTTAAAGCTTAGTACACTTTGAGACTTTTAAAATGAAATCAGAAACCTACAGTTTGTACTTTTATGAATAAATCAATATATTAACATCTATTATTTATAATAATTGTAACAATTACTTTAGAATTTATGTCTGTGAATTCTCTAATTTAAGAATATGTTGATTTTCAGTGCTTAAATGTTTCCTTAAATTCTGAATTGAAAATACTGAATCATCACTAATTTGTGTGCACAGGTAGGATTCCAGATTCACATTTCCAGGTACCAAGAGTTCACTCTAAATGCCCCAATCTGGGAAGCATTTCTATATGTCCTCTGAGCACAGCAATGCCCACTGGCTTCTCTGAAGCATAATATCATCAGAGGTTGCAATTCTCCAAGTAAAACAGCTCTTTGGAATTCAGTGCTCCTCTTCATTTGTGTCTTGTAAACTCAACAGCATCTTCATACTTCATTTGACAGTTCACAGTTGTCATCACAACAGAGGACCTTCCCAAGCCTGGAACACAATGTACTGCAATTCTAACTAGTATAAAGTTAATACTTATTTTGCAATACATTACTTTCCCTTGGTAATCTTTAGTTTTAAGATATACTATGTATTAATACCTCTGTTAGAAATTTTTTGAAAAGCAAAATTTAAATATTTTCTTAAAAGCATTAGAATAAATGGATCTTTTTTTAACTTTTATTTCAAGCCTTTAACTTCCCATATAATGCTGAATAACATTATTATTTTATTAAAACCAAAAATATTGGTTGGATTTTTATCCTCAGGTTAGCATGTAAAAGAAATACACACTATAATATATTTCTTTCCTACTTTTAGGTGATCAAGATACATTATATACATGTATGAAATTGCCAAATAAGAGATACAGAATTGAAACAGATTGGTAATTAAAATAATGACTAAATTGTGATGGTCACAATACTAATGTTCAGTATTTTTCTTTCCTTCTGCTGTACCTCACTAGAGATGCTAAAACACAATCAACTTAATCCAGTCATAGAATTCTTTTACATACAATATTTCAACACCTTAATGACTGTCTTGTGAGATTATGTTTGTATTTACAAGGGAATACGTTTTCTTTGTGTTCAATTTCTATGATAGAATTTGCCATAAAGTTTATGGGGATGTTTTAAATTAAGGCACTAATAATTTTATTAAATTCTTGGAGAGTTTAAATGATTTAAAGTTATTTATTCATAAGTACTAAAAACAATTAGCAAATAAAGGTTCATTGAACCTGAGGTCTTCTGTACTTGATATTTAGATTTGGATTTAAACTGTCTTCCATTGACTTATCTGTTAGAAGCTTGATGTCTTTCTGTGAATTATGGTACAATCTTACTTGTTTATTCATTTAATCTTTTTAAGCATGATTTATGTGTGGTTTGCATATCTGTGCATGAAAATATTCACATATGTAATAAGATGTATACATGCAGGTACTAATATGTATATATGTATGTTTGCATAGAGAAAAGTCCACATTAGGCATCTATCTTGAAGTATTAAATAATTCTATTTACTTTGTTTTAAAATATCTATCATACTTAGTGAAATATTAATTTAATGTAAAAAGTCTCATTTTAACTTTATGATTGTCTAACAGCACAGTAACACTAATTTAGATATGAAATAAATTTTTAAAATTTATAGATTTCTGTATTTAAAAATGCATATTTTATTTAAAAGAAATTCAGAATGTTGCAGTATTCATGATACCAGATGATGTTTTAATAAATCCTTTTAATTATTTATTATCTTCAGCTCCTTGATTTTAAAAGATCACTGTAATTTAATAGGTGTTTCCTGGTTACAGAAAAAAAATACAGATAGCTTTTGTAAAGGCATGCATGAAATTACCCCCTCCCAAACTAATTAATCAGTGTTAGATGAATTATTGTTTGATGTACACACTAGAGGTCTTTAGAGGGAAAAATCAATTTGTCATTTGAACTTGCATTGAAATAATTTCTTTGCTATCATAGATTTCCAAGGTGTGACAATTTATTTTCTTTTTGTCTGTTTTAACATGCATGATTCACCAGGAAACTCATTTTGGATTTCTTATGCATTGATTTCTGACACCTAAAAAAAATCCACAAATTATCACTGCATTTTGATATTCTAACCCCTAAACCTAGACTAATTTTGGATTTTTTTTCTTCATCATTGACTGCCCAGGAGCTATAGATAAGGTGCCTTCCTCTGACTTCCAGGTGCACAACAGCGCATGCTCAACCAAAACTAGCTTGATCAATAATAAAATGAATTTTCAGCATATTGACTGGTCAGCTAATTATGAAAGGCAGTTCATTTATAATGATTCATCTTTTTAAATGGATGTTTTTCCTTGGTGAAGCTCATTGCTTTTATTCAATCAGATTATATATATTCAGTATATATATACTAAAGTGAACCAGAAAATATAATGCCCAAATCAACCTAACTGTTCTTCTGCTAAATATTACATGACACTGTTCTAATTGTTTTCATAGCATGAAGTAGAAAACTATAAACTATTCCAGCTTCTATCCCCTTTCTCTCTCATTCTTCCTCTAGTGGAAAATATTTTACTTTTATTCTTTTTTAATTGATTTTATTGAGCTATACATTTTTCTCTGTTCCCCTCCCTTCCTCCCCCACTTCCTTTCTACCCTCTCTCATAGTCCCCATGCTCTCAATTTACTCAGGAGAAGTTGCCTTTTTCTACTTCCCATTTAGATTAGATCCATGTATGGCTCTCTTAGTGTTCTCATTGTCTTGGTTATCTGGGATTGTGAATTGTAGGCTGATTTTCTTTATGTCTAAAGCACTTATGAGTGAGTACATATGATAGTTGTCTTTTTGGTTCTGGGTTACCCCACTCAATATAATGTTTTCTATATTCATGCATTTGCTTGCAAATTTCAAGGTGTCATTATTTTTTCTGCTGTGTAGTAAGTAATCCATTGTGTAAAATATTAAATATCTAGATTCAGACTCCTTTTTATGCTTCTTCAGTATTTTGAAATGAACTGGAATTTACTACAAAGCATCTAATGTGCGATTATTATCAAAAGTTCCTTTGGATACAAATGGTCAATATAAGCCTTGTATTTTATCAAAAGTTTTTCCATACAATAAAATTTGATCATATTCTTTCACCCTTTCTTAACTCCTTCTAGATCTTCTCTATTTCCCTACCCATCCAACCTCATGTGCTTTCTCTCTCTTTCTCTCAAAAAATCAAGGAAGAGAAACTATATACGATTTTTATATTGAGATATGTATCAATGAGAAAAGGTTCAGAAACAAAACTAAAGGTGCATGTGCACTTACATATAAACACAAACACACACACACAAAGTCATGGAGCCCATTTTGTGTTAGCATATCTGGGCATGGACCTGCATTGGCGTGTATTTGATATCTACACATTAGAACAAATTGCAGAGACTGAAAACTTAGAAGCATTCAGGCCTAAACAGAAATGTGCCCATTTTCTCAAGATTCAAGGATCTACGCAAATGGTACAGAAAGATTGTAGAAGCCAGGGGTGGTTGATGACTATGGAAACAGATTTTCATGTTGGTGCCTGAGGGTAATACTGATTCTGTTCCTTTTGCTGCCAGGGTCATGGTGGCACCCAGACCAGAGCTGCTACACAGGGCTATGTCTATGTCTGGGTCCCATTGCAGCAGGGGTCTGTGATGTTACCCTTGGCCTGTGTTAGCACAGAGGGTCATTGGAACCATGCTGTGCTGAGCCAACCCTACTCTTCACTGGCCCTGTAACAACTGGCCCTGCCCCGTCTGGATATTGCAGCAGGATAGCTGGCACTGTCTGGTAGTGGAGAACTGACATCCCCTCACCCTGCACTCAGGAAAGATGGCCACACCCCTTACCACAAGTGTACCCATCACTCAGACAGCCCACTAGAACAGATGAAGGTAAGCAGACAAGGACGTGAAAGCAGAAAGGTGAACACCTCCACCCAAGCCCTTGCAGAACTTTGGAGAGAGGGCCCTGCGCCTCACCTGAGCAAAGCAGTAGAGCTGGCACTGCTCGCGTGAGTATGGAAGACCCAGATCTGAGAGCCTGTGAGCAGGGAAACTGCCCCTGATCCTTGCTGTAGCCGGAATTGGATGAGCTAGCCAAGGGAAAGTTGGCGAGCTGACCAACCCAGCCACCACTCTGGCCAGACTAGAGCTATGAATTAGCCCATCTCTTAACTGAAGATGATGAAACTACAGATCCAAAACAGCACAGTCTTGGGGACATAAGACAACAGGATATCCAAGAGGAGCCCTAATGAGAGCCCATATTGGTGGCATAGCAGAAGCCAGAAGTCAGAGACCTCAAGTTACACCAAAGTCTGGTAATAATGAACACTTGCAAGTAAAGACGACTGGACTAAAGGGCAAGCCGTGTGACTCAATGGGCCACTCCACAATTTTCATGATGAGATTCTTCTATTTATTTCTTTAGTTAGTTTGTTAGTTGTTATGCATTTATGTATTTATTTTCTATCTATGTATCTGTCTCTATTTTATTTTTTGTTTTTTTCTCCTTTGTTTTGTGTTGTTTCTTTGTTTTATTTGTGTTTTTTCTTTTAAATTTGGTTTTGTTTTGGAAGGGGTTGCACGGGCAGAGGACAGATGTGAGAGGACTGGGAGATAAGTGTGATTGAAATGCATAATGTAAAATTAATAAAAAGTTGGGGTTTTTTTTTAGGGACAACTAATATTTTCCTGATACAACAGGACTGGTAGACATGAAGTCACAGAATGCATAGCAGTAAGTACAAGACCTGCCTAGGTTCAAACTGGATAAAAATCTCAACACTGAGAAGGGGAAATGGGCACAAAGTCCCACTATTAACAGAGAAGCTATTTGCATTTGATACCTGTTGGGTAATGAAAATAGTATAGTAAAATTTAAATCTCACTGCTCCTACCTACCATGATCTAGTAAAGGAAAACTCAGGTGTGTTCTTGAACCTCATGAACGTCATATGGTAGACAGAAAATAATATGCAATGTGCCCACTTCCTGAGTCTGCTAGAATGTTGGGATCAGTGAGACCCCAGATCTTGAATTTCTGGTAATCCCCTGGTCTGAGTGCCTACAGCTGCTCTGAGCAGGAGACCTTCAGGAGTTCCTGATGACAGGAGAGTGGTTTCTGGTGGGTTTGGCTGGGGCGTGGCTATCTCTATATAATCTGCCCCTGAACACAATAAAGGGGGCATTCTTGGGGAATTCAAGGCTGACCCGTGTCTCTGTCTCTCTCTGTGTGTCTGTGCATTTTAACCTCCAGCTCCCGTGCCAGAAGCTCGCGAACTGGGTGCCAGCGCACAGTGCGCAGACACGGGGTTGCGGTGCCCGGCACTAGAAGTAATGAACGAATTCACCCATTTAAAGGACTTAGAGAACTGATTTGGATAGATGACATGTTGCCCAGTTGGTTTGCTATGGCCTGCGTGATAGCTGAGAGACTAATGTATTGAGCCCTGGAAATACTCAGATGTCTATTTTCATGTCTTATTCTCTGTCAGTGAGAAGCACATTGGAACTCTAGAAAACTGCCGTCATTGTCTGTAGTATTATAGCCACTAATACATTCACGAATATTGTTCAAGCCGAACCTCTCACCTATGCTCCAGCAATATGCTCTATCATAAATTAAAATCACAAAAGTTGGAAGGGGACTTGTTGAAGAGAATATTCTCAGCCAAAAAATAAAGGGGGGGGGGTTTAAGAAGTAAGAGTAGTGTTTAATGCACAGATGAATTACTATTTCAAGTGCCAAAAATAACAACCAAGGGTGCTGGCCTTATATATGTTAGTGTCCCCCAACACATTCAAAACACCACAAGCAGGAGAGAAGGAAAAAGTGAAAGAGCCAGGGGATGGGAAGGAATGCTGCTAAATTCTTTCCTCTGGGTATAATGTGACTCTTAGATGCATGAGCACAGAAAAGCACTGCTCACTTGCAGGTAATCTGCATAATATTCAAGCATTTTAAAACATAACAGGAGGAAGGAGTTCCCCAGACTGCATGCACCTCAAGCTGAGGATCTATTAATGTAGGTGATGGTTGCTAGGAGAGGGATGGTTATTTTCTTTTGGGACAGGACCATTAGCAGTTTGCCTGTGCCTCCGTGGATGACTTCACACCAGTGTACACGAGGACAATACATTGGTCTATGAGGGATACTAAAAATAATTTTAAGAAATAGATATGGAATTGGAACAGAGTTGTGTATGAAAATTTGTAGGGAAGAAAGGTAAAGAAATGAGTATGGGATAGAAAAGATCAATATATTTGATAGGTCATTCAATCCCAGGAGGCCATACCTTAACATGGATACTAAATGCACTCAGAACATTTACATACATTTGTAACAATAATAAATTATAAAAAAAAAGATGTGGAGTTTGGAGAGTGTTATGGTATAACAGGACAACTAACAGGAGGAACTCTTGTAGAATGATGTAAATACTTACATTAAAACTGCCAAAATTTATAAATGCTTAAAAAAAGATACATTCATTGCATACATCTCTGCACTTTTCAGGGATCCAAATAGTTTAAAATAAAGAATTTGATTAATTAAAAATCAAAGAATAAAATAAATACTTGACTGAACTTTGATTCCCTTGCATTTAATATAAAAAGACTGTATCATTAATTCTTTAACTTGGATAGAATTGAATTTTTTATGAATAGTTATAATTAAAAGGGGGAATAAAGCAAATAATAAAGCACTAGGCCCCGGAGCATATATTAAGTAACACACATAGCTTCACACAGGAGCACAGTCACTGATTGTTAAACTTAGTAATATAAGAAACTATGATTAATTTAACAGGTATTTGAGATTTTTTTCACAAAAATAAATGATTAACTTATTCTTGTTGACTATTAATTTTTTTTATTTGAAGTAATTGATCTGTCTATTGTATTTCAGATTTATATAATAACGTGTGAATTCTTCTCTCCTAGGAAATTGCTGAAGGGAAACAAATATTTCAACTTTAATAAAAGGTTCACTAAGAAATACTTAGAAATTCTCTGTCTGAAAAAAAGACTAGAAATTAGGTAAGGGACACGTTTTGTTCCTAGTTGCTAATATATTTAACAAAGGATTGTAATATTATTTCCAGGAGAGAGCACAGTGTGCACAGACAACAAAGTGAAGCAAAAGGAAAGGGAGGACCAAACAGCAACCTGATCAATCCACTGCAGCTTGCAAGCAGGTAGCTGGAAGAAACAAGCAGTAACCAATCTTGCATGAACTGTGGTGCATTAGATGTGAGCTGAACGAATCAGATAGGAAGTGCTTGGATTAAATACTTAAGTCAGCCCCCTTGTCACTAGATCTCATGTCTACTGTGTTTGTGTTGTGTTGGGAAGATGAACAGACACATGTGCACAATACACTTGAGAAGGAATATAAAAACTTTAATACAACTAGCACAGCATGTTCTATCTACATACTTGAGTGTATATGGTACCTTAAGTTTTTCACAAACTTAAAATGCTTATTCCTCCTAAAACAAGATTCACTAGCCTATACTCATTCTTTCCGGCTCTTGAGAAGTTGATGAATAAGATAGCCTCAATCTACAAATTTACAAATGGCTCATCATATTGTAAATGTATATTCTTTTTTATTTTATTGATATTTATTGTGCTCTACATTTTTCTTTGCTCCCCT
>NC_022027.1:37203322-37215097 GCF_000317375.1 Microtus ochrogaster | reverse complement strand
ACCTCAACATAAAGCCAGCCACACTGAACCTTATAGAAAAAAAATTGGGAAGTACACTTGAACGCATTGGCACAGGGAACCACTTCCTAAATAGAACCTCAGCAACACAGACACTGAGAGAAACAATTAATAAATTGGACCTCCTGAAACTAAAAAGCTTCTGTAAAGCAAAGGACATGGTCAACAAGACAAAATGATAGCCTACAGAATGGAAAAAGAAGTTGGACACCAAAAGATCACATAATCCTATCAAAAAAAAAATGGAGTACAGACCTAAACAGAGAACTCTCAACTTAAGGAAATGTTCAACATCCTCATTTATCAGAGAAATGCAAATTAAAACAACTCTGAGATTCCATCTTACACCTGTAAGAATGGCCAAGATCCATAACACTGATGACAACTTATGCTGGAGAGGTTGTGGGGAAAAGAGAACACTTCTGCATTGCTGGTGGGAAAGTAAATGTATATTTCTGTGACTAAATTTTTTAATTTAATTTGCTTTCTTATTAATTTATTTTTCCCAAGACAATTGATCTGCTAAAGTAAATAATAATTAAAACTGTATTTCCTGTAATGAGATGTGTAAAGATATTGTAAATAAATCCATTTAACATGATTCCATTATAGTGTCCACATAAAAATTAGAAAATTGAAATGAGTCACAAGTATAATAACTTTTATTTTGGTTATTTTTATGAACAGTCATTTCTTTGAATAATTTACCAATTCTCAAACCATTACAGTCTCTTTATAGATGTATTCATACCTTTTTTTCTTCTTTATGTTATAGGGAAATCATTTTTACTGTCTATATTGTATAAAATCCTAAGTTGTGTATTAAATATTTGAAAATAACCCAGTGTTTCTCTAGATGTGCTTGACAAGCAAATGTTGTTCAGGAGTTACTAAAGTATACAGTTATCTGAATACTATATAACATAATGACACAAACTCAGGTAGACTGCATATGACTGAACGTTCCAGTATCGTGAGTACATCAACAATCCTGTTCTTTGTTCTTTTTACATCTGTCTAGTCAGACATTTTCTATAATTCTACATTCAGTAAGATGGGCCAATTTTCTGCAATGCATTTTATTTAAAATAAATGCCTGTAATCTTCTGAATCTTATATATTGTATATCTCTGAGCTTTAAAATACAAATGTAAAAGGAAGCTGCGCATTGGTTCCTGGCATCCCAGACCCAAATAATGACACAGAAGCTATATAAATTAGAACACTGTTGGGTTGATGGCTCAGGTGTATTTTTAGCTCTTATATCCTAAATTCACCCATTTCTTTAATCTGTGTATCACCACAAGTCTGTGATTTTACCTATAAGATTCTGACATCTTTTTCTCCTTCAGCAGCTACATGGCTTCTGCCTAACTCTATCTTTTTCTCCTTGCATTTGGTTTAGTTTTCCCACCTACCTATATTCTACCCTGACATAGACCAAAGCAGCTTCTTTATTAACTAATCGTAATAAAACATATTCACAGTGTACAGAGGGGAATCTCACATCATTCGTATAAGCTAGGCCGTTTAAAGTGATAACGGTGGTAGAAAATGACTAAGTGAGATCAAGAACTGGCTGTAGTATCAGGGACTATATATAATAGAGAGAAAGGCCATGATTACTAAATTAGAATAAGGGCATGATTGGATTGGAAGACACTGGCTTCAGTTCTATTCATTAATAGCAGTTAAACCTTTAAACCCTATGATTTCTCAGTGGTGTATCCTCTAGTCTACAAATTTTGAGCTCCGTGACTAACAAGGAAAATATGTCTATATATACCCCATTCAACATGCACACTTTTGGCATAAATCATTACATAACAGCCTCTGTAGTTGACAAACACTGAAAACTACTTTTGCTTATTTAAAAATTTCCTTTCTTTGGCTCATCAACATTATGTCAGTTTCTGAAATATTTTGTACTAACATTTAAAAAAAAAATTCTATGTATTTTAAGAGTAAATAATAAGATGATTATAAAAGCAGGTGAATTATTTAATATGAACCATGTATGAGGTTCCAGATTTACTCTTATTTGTTGAATAATTTATTCAAATATTTTAATGCAGATGACAGTCCCCAAACTTTGGATTTAACTATGTGTTTGAAATACATGCACAGTTTATGGCAGATACAAAAGAAAATTCTTCTCTTTAATATAAGTGGATGCTATTTTTTTATATTTTGTGGTCTGTTTATTAATGTTAATTATATTTACTCTGTTTGATATGCCTGGTCTTCCCATGTAACACCAGCAGCAAATTTCATAATTTTATGGAAATCCAAGATCATGTGCCCATTCTACATAAAACTCTTTTAGATTTAAACATTGTGGAGATCTAGAGAGATAGTTCTGTATTTAAGCATGAAGAGTATATGTCATAGCTTAGTACCTAGGTAAAAATCCGGGTGTAGCAATAAGCATGTCTGCAACTCAAGTACTGTGGATGGTACTTAAAGGTCACTGGGCTAGTTGTTATTTCTTTAATTACTTTGTCAAAAGGATAAGGTAGAGAGTGATTGAGGAGGATCCCTGTACACACACACACACACACACACACACACACACACACACACACACACACAGAGAGAGAGAGAGAGAGAGAGAGAGAGAGAGAGAGAGAATTAATCTATATGTAAACAAATAAATAATTGTTGGTTTGCATATGAGGAATCTTCCAGAAGTCATCTAAGCTGATAAAGAATTACTCACAAGCTGAGAGATAAAATTATTGATAAGATATTTAGTTATTGATATTGACTTGACTAACTCAGTGGATTAATTTGCTAAGTCCTTTATTTTATTTCACTATTGACAGGTGGAAGAAGGTGAAGCCTCGATACAGGAGGAAAGTGGGAAAGATCACATCCTTGAAGATTTTTTCCCCCAGGCCCTTTTCTCTCCCTCAGTGTTACTCAGGTGAGCCATGTCTTGTTTTATGCTCTTGCTACTGTGATGTTCTGCCTTGTACAAGCATGATGTGTTATGAACTATACCTTATTTTAAGTATTTCACTTAAGTATAATTCGTCAAGAAAAAAGGCATAAATTCTAGTATAATAGTGTAGTTAGCCAATAATTTCAAAAAGAATTGGATGCCAAGTTTTCCCAATCCATCAGGGTTTTATTAAACTTGATGGAATCAGTGTAATAACTTTTTATTTAGGTTCTGAAAAAGATAAAACTGTTCTCAATACTTTTATTATTATTACAATCACAGCACTTCAAACTTTTTTTTAACAACAATACAAATGTACATCTGGAATTCTAAAATGTATTAATAATACTTGTGCTAGATTTTACTTTTATTCTTTATTAAATTGTTGGTTTTGATACATATGCTAAAATAGAAAAAATAATTTATGTCTGTATATCCTCAGGATCAGAATTTCCAATACCCATCAACATACTCTATAAATATGACTTTCATACACTTTTAATACCAGTTATAACTTCTCTGATAATACCAATATTGAAGTCACTCTCAACTAGAACCAACTGGTTTAATTTTAAGAAGTTAGCAGATTAAATGACTAGTAAGACTGCATATCTATTTATATCATATATGTACAAATATACATTTATATCTATATGTCTTCCTATATACATATTTCTTTACTTGCAAGATGAAAAGGGAAAGGTGAAACTAGCATTTATTTCACAGCAATATCTTTTTCATTTTTTATTAGTAGACATTAAGCAATCTGTACTTACTGAGATCTAGATCTTTGAACTAATATTCTTTACAAAAAAAAAAAAAGAAAGGTCTGAATAGAAGAACACTCATCCAAGGTTTGACCTGGCAGGGTCTTCCAAACTACCCCAGAAAGCAAAGCGTGCATCACATTTCCCACAAGTGAAACACCATCTTTTCCTTAGTTTAAACTAAACTTTTTCTAATTAATTGGAGAGTTGATAGGATTGTGGCGTGAAATGAAATTTTTTTAAAACATAGAAAAATGTAAAACTTGTCTAATATTGCTATTAATTTATTCACTCAAATAATTTAATTATAAGAATATTCATGAAATATTAGAACCATGCACCTTATGCACACACATACACACATACACGTGGCACAAAGACAAAAAATACAGTTTTCAAAGGACTACCAAATCTGTAAGATGACACACTTTTAGCCACCAAATGAATAGGGGGAAAAAATCAAATATAATTTAAAACCCTTTACTTGGCTATTTCATTTAATAGGTTAAAAATTTAAATATAGCATGCTCTCATGAATTAAATCTAAACTAAGAAACAGAAGAAAATCCATGACCTTGCTAAATATTGTGAAAAATCACACAGCATTTACCACGAGTTTTCTTCTTTGTCAGAGAGAACAATAACACATTACAGGATATTTCAGGCAGCTTGGCTTTTGCATAATGTATGGCAGAACAGATTCATCAGTGAGCATTCTTTGCCAATCAATGGGACAGTTTCCCATTGTGCAGTGGTGAAAAAGAAAGCCTGAACAACAGGAAATGAAGAATAACAGAAAAAAGAAATTTATATAGAACATGTATGAAAAATAGTGTGAACATCATGCTTTTTCTTTTAAATTGTATTTGTGATTTAAAGTTACTTTTTAGCCAATATTATGTTGTGAAAAGTACAGAAATCCAGATCACAGACTCAACAATTATTTTGTGTCTCTTTAGGTCAACAAAGAAAACCTTAGTTTATTAATGCACTAATATCAATTTGTAACAACATCTCCCAGATTATTTTTTGTATGAACAATATTTTCAAAGAATCTAAAGCTAGAACTCTGCAAGATCAAAAATATTAATTTTAACAGTAAATACCTTTAATTTTTCTGTCGGTTAATCATCAGTATATAAGCTGTCATCAAAACAGACAACAGAAAAAAACAAGTTTAGCATTCATGTTGCTAAACACTTTAAGTATTCCCTGTAGGACACTCGAAGCATGGTTTATTATTTTATATTTTTTCAAAGGAGCTATATGTTTATTTACCCAGTTGTGTGCACTCAAAATTATAAACTCTTATCATTCTTAATAAAGCGTGATAATGATCCCTGCAGAGGATTCCTCCTCAGTTTCCCTGTGCAGAGAATTCATTCCCCACTAGCTTTTATATATATATATACAGGTTTTCTCTGTAGCTTTGAGGCCTGCTCTAACTAGAACTCAAGAAATGTATTGAATAGATATGGAGAGAGTGGACAACCTTGTGTTGTTTCTGATTTCAGTCGGATGACTCGAGTTTCTCTCCATTTAGTTTGATTTTGGCTATTGGCTTGCTGTATATTATGCTTAGATATGTTTTTTGTATCCTTGTTCACCTCAAGACCTTTGTCCTGAAGGGATGCTGTATTTTGTCAAAAGATTTTCCAGCATCTAATGAGATGATTATGTGTTTTTATTTCAGTTTGTTTATATTATGGATTACTGACAGATCTTATATTGAACCATCCCTGCATCTCTGGGATGAAGCCAATTTGACCATGCTGGATGAAGGTTTTGATGTGTTCTTGGATTCAGTCTGCCAGTATTTTATTTAGTATATGTGAATCAATGTTCATTAGTGACATTGCTCTATAAATCTCTTTCTTCGTAATGTCTTTTTGTGGTTTGCGTATCAGGGTAATTGTAGCCTCATAAAAAAGAGTTTGGCAATGTTCCTTCTGTTCTGTTGTGTGGAACAATTTGAGGAGTATTAGGATTACTTCTTTGAAAATCTTGTAGAATTCTGTGCTGAAATCATTTCGCCCTGGGTTCCAGCAGAAATCTGTGGCTCAGGCCTATCAACTTCCTTGTTAAGCAAGTGCTTACCCACCTAGCCATTTACTATCATGTAAATCTAAAGGGGTTTGCATAAAATTAATAAATAAATATACCTAAAATAAATAGAACTTTATTTGCAATTTCAAGATTGTGGCTTTCCCTCACACTGAGAGAACAACAATTGAATATTAAATGTAAAATCATCAAATTTGACAGTGTATTATGGGAATAGCAGCTATATCAAATGATGCAAACTAAAGGTGAATGCATAAGAATTATAAAGGTAAAAGGACATGTTGAACAGAATTTATATTTATATTACGTGTGAGAAAGAAAGAAAGAATAACTATTCTAGAGCAAAGATGTCTTGGAAAAGCCTTGGAATTAATGATCAAAAATGATAGAAATATTATATTTTTTGCTTATAATCTGAGATCATTAGACTAGTTAGAAGGTGAAAGAATACTGAAAGAAATTTAAGCATTGAAATATACCTCCAAAAATATTATTGAGCAATTTATAAGCTAGTGTTTTAATTATTTCAAACTCACTTTGCTTTTGAGAGTTGTCTTGAAATGTGAGACCATGCAGAGTTTAAATTGCATGCAGCCAAGCTTATATTTACAGCATGTGATAACAGCATGTGTTTATAGAGCTCATCATTTTTCAGCCCATATTTTATAGACATTAGTAATAACAGTAAGCAAATGAAGCTTGAGAATATCTTGTAACTTGCCCAACAGTATCTAGGAAAAAGTCTTTGAATTCTACCCAGCACTGTAATGCTTAAATTCTCCTCATATTCATCAATTACATTGTAGAACTGTAATGCTTAATTTCTCCTCATATTCATCAATTACATTGTAGAACACCACTACTACATAATAGTACTACACTATTATTATTTAAATTATCATTATACTAAATTATCATTATTATTGATGTAATAGTATTATATTATATTATTATTATCATTAGTGTAGTAGTCTATACTATTAGACATACTACTTACTACAATTATTATACATATATAGTATATATATGTATATATGTGTGTGTGATTTATACACATGACACACACACACACACACACACACACACACACACACACACACATATATATATATATATATATATATATCCAGAGCATTTTATTATATCTTATGAAGGCTGAAGAAGTATGTTTAAGTACTTACGTGTGTCAGTTTTGTTTTTCTTAATAGTTTTTTGATTTTACTTATGAGGAGAACAGTGGCATGTCATAGAGACACAGAAAGAACCAAGTTCAACATTTACAAAACAAATTCACATGCTAGGTTCATGGAAGTAACTGAGAAAATGGTACCATTGATGGGGCATATATGATGGTGAGTATAAAAACTGTATAGATATTAGGATGTATAGACATGTGTGTGTGTACTGTACTCTCTTTTTATGAAAAGCTACTAAAAGTTTTTATTCCATAATAACATGAACTGCTTTATGATTAAAAGTAAATGATTCTTGATCTATGTCAAAGAATGAACTGTGTAGAGAGAGATAGTGGGAGGCTTAATATGAGAGATGAAACCTGGTATGCTGAAGATATTATATAATAGGAAATGGAATAAACGTATAAAACTTCAAGGACTAACGTGGATTTAGGAAGATGGCTCAAAGGTTAGAACTTTGACATGCAATCATGAGTGTTGGGCTTTGGATTCATAGAACACAGTCTTTAATTCAAGACTCAGAAATGGAAACAAGAGATACCTGGAGAAATTTGACTAGCAGACTAGCTGTCTAGGTAAGCTTCAGGCTTGGTTTTGAGATACTGCCACAAAGAATCATGCAGAACTGTGGTTAAAGAAGAGTAAGTCTATCGACCTTAACCCCACGATTACCATTGGAACTCACATACGTACAAACATGCGTACACACATGCACACATAACACACACCCAGAGGAATTATTTTAAATTCCTGTGTTGGCACATCTTTTGGTATTTTTGTAAAATTGTTTCCAGAAAAGTTTAATTGAGGAGAAAAGACACAGCCTGATTGTGGGCAGCAGCATCTTGAGACTGGGGTCCTCAATTTCATATAAAGGGAAAGCAAGTAGCATCAGCCTTCATCACTTTGTGCTTTCTGAGGGGTTGTCTTATGACCCTGCCTCTTCAAGTTCACCATCATCAGGTACAGAACCCTCAACAGATGAGACACAATAAGCCCTTTCTTCCTTAGTTACTTTTGCCTGTTACTTTTTCACACAGCACTGAGAAAAGAACAACCAATAACTCAGAGAAACACAAGAAAAGAGAAATGTCCCTCTCTTAAGGTGTATGTATTTAGTTATCTATACATTACTTGGACACTAGTAAACATTTTGTTTTATGAGTAGCATACACAGCAATTCATCTAATCTGTCATATAAAGTTATCATCTCCATTATGTGATACATGTAGATGGCTCTGATCCTATAAAACTTTATTTGCAAAAACAGAATTTGGCCCAGATTTGAACTATTAACCTCATTTTTCAGGAGTTGGTATTTCAGATCAAAGTAACATTCATAAAATCTATAATACTTTTATCAATGATTAACCTCTGCTTCTTAATGTGCGTTAATATTATATATGCATATATATATATTCGTGTGCATATATGTATTGTGTAGGTATCTGTATAGATATTTAATGCTTGTATGATAGATCTCTGTTTAATTAATCCTGTTTTAATTAAAATAAGAAGTGAGAAAGTTTGATGCTCTGTTTGTGTTTTTCTATGTGTGTATGAATGCATATAATAGCTTCTTTTCTCATCCAATCTCAAATTGTATGACTATAAAAAGTTACTGCCTCTGACCCAATTACTGAGCGGACTGTGAATTAGGTCATCACTGTTAAATGGACTGTGCTCTCCATAGGTACACTTGAACTGCCCTTGTATTGAGCTCAGAGGAAAAGATCTATTTTTTCCAGTGTGTCTATTGTTGAGACAAGATTACTGCACTGCCGATTATGTGTTCATTCTCATAATGCATGCTGATAGTAATGTTTAATCACTTTACTCAAGAGTACTAAAACTAACAGCCCTTGCTTTAAGTACACAAAAATCCTGGGAGTTCATTCAGAGGCGATGTATTACCTGGTACACTTATCTAAAAAGATATAAAAAATCCTAAACATGCCTACTCTCTGAGGCCTAAGGATGGATAAATAACTTTAGCAACATGTAAGAATATGTGAAATTAAAGTTTGTAAAGAGGAATTATTAAATAGCAGCATCATTCCTTCTAGCTTTGAATGATTTGATTTAATTCAATAGTATATGAATTATCATGTTACCTAACCATATCAACTAAGATTATTAACATATGCATAGGTCAAAAACCCTCAGATAATAATAACCTCTTTAAATCTAGAGCTTCAGCCCAAGTGAGATCTGAAATATTGTTGTTATTTGTATTTTTCTGTGAATTTTATCATACTTCAATGATCAAAGAACATTCTCAGCAAGCCTCTGTTTTATTGGTGCACATCATATTGTCTAACATTATGAGAAAAATATTTTTCAAACCTTAGGGATGAATAAAAATAATATTAATATTCACTTTTATATGTAGCACAATAATACAGCCTGAATTACACCTCTATAATCATATTATATCCAGTGTGTTTGAAGACAGTGAATACCATCATATTTCCGTTAATGAGCATGGGCATATGTAATAACTACTGTTATGAGAATATACTCTGCTTTCAAAATTATAAATCTGTAAGATTTTTGGCACCACTCACTCTGCTGCACTGTACGGCCTGTCCTCTAAAAACTCAAGTTCAAATTGAAACTATCCTAAGATTATTTTGAACACTGACAGTGTAACAAAGAATAATTTTCTTGTCTGCATCTTAATCCACAGCAGCAGGATTGAGAGGGGAGGGTTCTTTGGTACAGCAGGAAGCCTCAGGAGAAAAAGACTTCAGCTATTACCCATCACATCAAGTTACTATGACAAGGCTATTTAGCACTGTCAGTGATTAAGTTTTCACACACTCCAGGCCCATACAACCTTCTGTTTCCTTCACTTTAGCACAAACAGCTGTGCTTCCATTTGCCTCTTAAGACACTCGGATCATCAAACAGGCATCCATATTTGATCTCACAGGCTAGGACTCATGGGTTTTGTACTAATTAAAGATGATAAGGTGAAGAGAGATAGAGAAGGTCCAAACTGTTCATCTAACAGTGAGAGTGTGTACTCTCTCAAATCAGCCAGCCCTACAGCAACTTTAAAGCAGCCCCTTGACACTTGGGAGATTGTTTGTTGTACTGGCAAGTCTAAAATGAGACTGAGTCAACACAGTCATTAGCATGTCAAAGAATAAACTTCATTTTCACTCTGAGCAGTGCATTTGAAGTCAATGATGTGGTACTCTGGAGGCAGCTGAGTTTCGTGCTGTTATTCCAGATGTGCGCTATCCCTGTAGAAATACAATTTCACAGCCATTAAACATGTTAAGTTCATCAAGAGATAATTATAGCAGAATGGCTGGCAGACGTGCTTTAAAACCTTGAGAGACTTCTCTATTGATCACCTTATTGATTCATATTACCTTAATATTGTACTGCTGTTTGTATGTCGTGACATAGTCAAAGTAATTAATAAGCCCTAATCAACCTTGGGGCTAAATAGTATATAGAATTTTTTTATCATCAGGTATATTATGTACAATTAATTTTCAGTATTCTGGTTGCTGATGATTTTTTCATGACTATATAATTAAGTAGCATATATCAAGCAAATCTCATAGAAAATGAAAACATAAATTGTCATAAAAACTCCATATCTGATGCATTTTTTCATGTAATCATCATTGGTAACTAACTTTTAATAAAAGGTCTGGATAAACCGAATAATAATTGAGTAAATATCCTTGGAAAGGGGAAATAGAAGAGATCTCAAAGGAGGATTGAGACCAAGTGGGGGATGGGACCATGATGCATCAGGTGGGGGAGGGACGGAGGAGGAGAGTGTTGAAAGCAATGACTGGAAAGATGGGGCATTTGGGCGTCAGATAGAAACATGGTGAGAGGGAACCTCCCAGGAGTCTACAAGTCTAACACCACCTGAGAATCCTAGAGAACCAGGATCCAGAGGCTGAGTGTCCCAAGACAGAAGAAAAAAAAATGTTGATGTGATGCTTATTTTGCTGTATTCATAGATTGATGCCTAGCTCAATTGTCATCAGAGAGTCTTCACCCAGCAACTGATGGAAAAAGATGCAGAGAGTTGCAGCCAAAAATGAAATTGGAATCTAGAAATTCTGCTGAAACAGGGGGAAGAGTTGTAGGAATCAGAGGAGTCAAAAACACTATCAGAAACCCCATAAAATCAACTAAACTGGGTTCATAGGAGTTTACAGAGTTGACATACAGGGAGCCTGTAGGGAACTGACATAGGTCCTCTGCATATACGTGAATAAAAAAAAGAAAGATTAAGATGTTAATTTCATTAATTTAAATGCTTGGTTATTTTACTGTGACATTCCTGTGTGTAGAACAAAATCTCATGATCTTAGCCCAAAAATTTGTTCTTCCTTAGACAATTTCAAATTTTAGTGTCTGTTTCCATTAGGTACAAAATTTCTCCCTCTGTGAATTTAGTAGTCACAGGTACTTGCATTCAGCTACAGTCAGACACATAGGACTTGGCTCATAATCTAGATTTTCCCAATTATAATACTCATTCTTGAACATTCCATCTGAAGCAAACAATGCAAGCAGAATTTTTAATTAATTACCATACTGTGAAATCAAAAGAATAACAGAGCCTATTGGAGTTCTGTGCAGTCAAGCAAGAGTGACAATAAAAGCTAGCCACAGGGGAGCCATAGATGTCCATTTCAATGGTACCTTATGCAATATCTTAATTATCCACAAAAGGAGTTCAATCTCACTCTTTTTTTTTTTTTTTTTTTTTTTTTTTTTTTTCTCAAGAATTAACATGCTGTTTCTT
>NC_022027.1:37175578-37203222 GCF_000317375.1 Microtus ochrogaster | reverse complement strand
TTTTGGCTTTTCGAGACAAGGTTTCTCTTTAGCTTTGGTGCCTGTCCTGGAACTAGCTCTTGTAGACCAGGCTGGCCTAGAACTCTCAGAGATCCACCTGCCTCTGCCTCCCGAGTGCTGGGATTAAAGGTGTGGGCCACCACCACCCGGCACACTCTGTTCTGTAGGGATGTAACTAGAGAGTTGTGCTCCAGTAACTGTTGTTTTATCAACACTTTGAAATATCCCTCTAGCTCCAAAATTAACTAAAACATTTGCTTATTTAAACAAAAAACAAACAAAACAAACTCTCATTTGATTGAACTCGTATAGATTACTTGTATAGAAAAGACAACCATTTTTAAAGGATTTAATAAAAAATTTTGTGTAAAACCTATACTTATGTCTAAATTTGTTTCTTATACTAATATTTTATTTAAGTTTTAATAAATAAAGCTTGCCTTAGTATCAGGGCAAAACTAAGCCACCAGAGATCAGGCAGTGGTGGTACACATCTTTAATCCCAGGAACGAGAGACAGAAGCAGAGTTGAAGACAACCCTAGGTTACACAAAATCAATGCTGAAACAAATCCAGGTGGTGGTGGCTCACATCTTTAATCCCAGTATTGGGTGAAAAGGGGAAGGGAGAAGAAGGGAAGGGAAGAGAGAAAAATGTAGAGCTCAATAAATAAAATCAATACAAAAAAAAAAAAAGAATCTCTTGCCTTCTCCACCCTCTTTTGGATTGGGGTATATATGAAAAATAAATGTGGACAAATTACGATTTCACTAGGTTGTTTTCCTGATTCTAATCTGTGTCTCTGTTCTTCTCTTTTGCATCTCTTTTTTTCCCCTAACATTTCTTATCCACAAGCCCCTATTCTGAAATGTATAAACATATCTAGGCTGGACCCCAAAAGATTGCACCCAACATGGGGCAAACATACCTCATTATGAACTGACAAAAGGGTCATTGATGGGTCACTGAGAATTTTTGGCCAAGTACAAGTACACATTCTTGGACCTTCCCATAAGAATCAATCTGTATAGTCCTGCCATTCACCTGGAGAGAAAAATGTTCCATGAAATGCTATTTTTGAGAAATAAGAAATTTTATGATGGTTGCTTAAAATGAAGGTTGTTACAATGATACATGCTTTGGCATAATTCTCACTTTGGCAATTGTCTATCCTTTCCTCTTGAGTGTGTCATCTGCTTAGGAATAAACTGTATCTGCTTTGTTAATTGGCAGAAACTTTGGGGTAGCAGAAATAAATTCATAATTCAATAGTTTTGTCAAAGAGTGGATTTGGTTGTTCATTACCTAAACTCTGGTTCTACAAGTTTGTACAAAGAATTTATTTTCACCATCATAACTTGAGGGCTACAAAGATGTTTTCATCATGTGGTTATTACTGCTCCAAACTTTAATTTCACCTCCACAGGTGACTATTCATTTGAGAGGTAGTTTATTGGGTCACCTTTACTTCTGAATGATTTTGCTTTTCATAACAACCTTATTAATCATTACCTTGCTATTGGAATCTCTTGTGATTACAGGAATAGATAATTTAGGGACAGGGAGTTTTCTGAAACATAGTGGCATTAAACTTGACAGAAAAAAAAAACCCTAAAAGAAGCAGTCCTCAAATGAATTTTAAAAGAATTTCCAGCTTTCAGTCTGCTTTAGGATATACTATACCCCCAAATGCAGACTAAGCACTTGTTAGCAAAAGCATTTACTAAGTGCCTGTAATTATGTGTCAGACCAAGCTGAAAAGTCAGTATCTGCTCCTCTTCCCTTGTTATACCTATAGTCTCTGCTTTTTTTTCCCCAGATGGACTTGAGATTTTGTGTTTTGAACTCTTTTTTCTCTTAAAGAACATCACTAATGTGACAGTCTTTCTGCACATAAGATGTGCATTTCTGCAGGTATGATGTGCATATGTCAGACACCAAACAAATCCAAACCTGAATTTTATATCATTCACTTTTTCAAAGATTGCAACTCATTTTGAAACTATCAGCTTACCAGAGGAGAAAGTGTGATCTTTTCACAAGACAAAACACAGGAGTTGATCTGTGTTCTTTAACCCATATTTTGATACTTGACTTAAAGTAATCTTTACTTTAGCTTTTTTAAATTTTTTTGATATTTATTATTTCAGCTCATTACTTATTACTTTAAAATATCCACATTTGTCTAAATAAATCATTTATTTTAATTATATTGTACTAAGGAGTTGGTAAATTTGCAAATCTGGAGCTAGTTCATGGAAAAATTGAACTTATGGTGTCATGTGTGGCCAAAAACAATTGCATAAAATAAAAATCAATTAGTGCTTTTTTTGATGCAGTTTACAGTAATTTCGATTTCCCTACCTGTGTCTGACAATCTTTAATTTAAGAATTTAACTTTTTCTTAACATGGAGAAAACATGTAAATGTGTGCATATAATATATATATATATATACACATATATACAAATATACATATATATTTTATATATGTACAGATACAGTAAATTTTGCTTGTATGCTTTTAACATGTATTTTGTCTTTATGAAAATTTCATAAATGTGGACTGGGTTTGCATTTCTAGCTAATAATCTTCCCTTTCCAACTCTCCCTTGTTCTCCAAATCTTTTACCTTCATAACTTCTTCTTTTTAAATCATTACTGTTATAGATAACTACACACACACATGTCTTAAGAAAAATGTTTTTATTTGGTTATTCATGATTTTCTACTGTAAGGCAAGATTTTTATCTTCAGTTTATCTAATATTGAAAATCAAATATCTTAGCATTTAAAGCATCAGGAATCTAAAATCTCAATCTTATGTTTGTGGCACAGTTGTTCATTTAAAATGATAGAATAGTGGAAATAAACCAACCCAAAATGATATACAAAATTGAGTACTTAGCAGGCCAAAGCCATGGGTAGTTTGTACTACCTCGAAAGGATTAATTTTGTGGAATTAATATGAAATATGCTTTAAATTAATCTGGGTTTAAACTGAATTTAAAGAGAAAATATACTAGAAATATAAAGTAAGGCGAAAACAAAAAACGAGTTGCATTTGAGGCCATCAATTGAACACAGGTGCTACATGCGGAGACACTTCTTCTGCCATCAAGTCGATAACTGGGACTAAAAAAAAAATAAGTGTAAATTCATAAAGATAACTATAATCTACTTTTATGGACCTCTATTAAGGGGAAACAGCCACAATATCAACACTAATATTAAAATTGACTTTGTAATGCTACTTTTTGTTTCTATGAAATAAATTCAAAATTGAAGCCAAGAATAATTTGAACATTTACAGAACACATCAATAATACATCATTACTCAAATCTTCTTCAATTCAATGATTTTAATTCTCCATTGAACAAGTATGGTTTATCAGAGAACTTAGCATCTGAATGTAAAAGGGGAAACTGTAAAATGCCTTCTTTAAATTTGCATGTCTTTGCCTCCTGAATAGCCATCAACGTAATTGTTTCTTGAACGCTGTGCAATTTTTTTTCTCCAGTGTTGACCCTAATCAAAGCAATTAATTCCATAATGAAGCCTTTCTTCACAGACACCATCTTATTATTATCTTGGTCTAAATTAATAACATCATGATAATAATTAGTAGATTGAAATCATCTATTTCTTTCTTACAACATGTGGACTCCTTATAAAAGAGCAATACGGATGGAAATTAGAGTAAAACATGGCAGCTGTGTTGATTGCTATGCCCTTGTAACCTTAGCATCT
This sequence comes from Microtus ochrogaster, assembly GCF_000317375.1. NCBI lineage: Eukaryota > Metazoa > Chordata > Mammalia > Rodentia > Cricetidae > Microtus > Microtus ochrogaster. The sequence continues at coordinate 37,199,472 of NC_022027.1, read as the reverse complement.
GCAGCATAGGCCTTATTTAAATGTGAATGTGATTCAGTTTTAATGTTCTTTCCTCCAGTGCACTCAACTACTAAGCACATAAAATAAATAAATAAATAATATATGTATTCAATGTATTCTACACACAGCATACAGTCTGTCTATAATTAACAGTACATATGTAACTTTCTGTTTATGTGCCTATATTTATACCACTAAACACATAAATATACTCTTCATGTATTTATATGAATCAGTTCTGTGCTCATTAAAACACCTTTTACACAACTTTATTTTTAAAATATATCCATAACTAATTAATACTTCATATATGATTGCATAATTATAAATTTATAATTATGCTCAATTGGCCAGATCTATGGGAGGAGTACTACATCATAATGTATTAAACAATTCCAGATTATGGGTGTGTAATACTGACAAGAAAATGCACACACGCTACACTTTTGTAATCTTATTGAAATCCTTATGGAAAATTGTCCTTCTTGGTTCCATGTTAGTTTTGGTAACATGTTATTTTCATGCTTTGTACCATGAAAACCAGGAGAGACACTGAGATTTTATGAATAATGTGAGAGGTTCATTTATTTTCAAATATCTTTTTTTGAAGACATTATTTCTCTTTGTGCAAATTTCTATTGAAATTTTCCTAGAAAATGTTCTGTTTTCTCTCTTCATTTGGATATTTACCACTGAAATAATTTGTTTGAATCAAATTTTCTTGGGTTATGTGTCCGTATTCATATACTGTATTTATTTATGCATACATTATACATTCATTCACTTTCATGTAATGACTGTATGTAATTGATTATTCATTAGTCATGATTGATTGTGATACACATGTTCAAACTCTTCTGTGAGTGTAATATAGAAGCATATCACCATGAGAAAATATATAGCAAGCAGTAATGTACTTTATATTGTATGTAGATACTATGCTTTTAAGTTAATTTAAAGCGTTTTATGCACTCTTATGCAGATGAGAAAATAGAGCAGTTTATGTTTGTCCAGAATTAGTATTTCTGGTCAGCTTTCAAATATCTAAAAGCCCTCTTGCATAATATTCTTTTACCTTGTAATAAATTCTCTCTAATATTTCTTGTTTTGCATTCTTCTTGCAATAAATATCATTTTAAATGGACAATTATTACATTCTTCATAATCATAAGACAAGAAACAGTGTGCCACTGACCTGAAGTGACAGTACTGGCCAGAGAGTTAAAAACCTTATTCCCTTGAATAAAACCTACTGGAGCAAAGAGCAGCTCTAGCTCTCTGGAAGAATTTATCAACACTAGAACTACCACAATAATCATGGTTAAATCTGTCTCAAAATTTCCTGAGGTGATGCACGTATTTTTGTCCTTATCTTTGATGAATTATGGATGACCTGTGATAAGTTGTTCTTATATCATGGAAAATTTATCCTTTAATGCCCCTTTTCATTAAGAAGAATTAGCAAAAGTTTACAATCAATATCGAATTTTGTTCAGTTTTATTTCTACCTTTGCTTTATCACTTCAGGTGTCTGATTTTTGATGATATCACATACTTTTCAATCATCAAAAACATTCCTTCTAGTTTATAATCATAAATAATATTGGTACTTTAATGAATTTTTCTGGTGATCTCAACATCTGCCACACAGCAGGATAGGTGGCTGCTAATATCTTTTAGTCTTAATAGTCATATCTCGTAGGTTTTTCATTAGACAATTTTGAGCTGTAGTTGAATATTATGAATGCCATAGTATGGATAACAGTTTAATAAGACACTGATACTTTTAATCGGAATTTAACTTGGATAGATTCCAAATCCAAACCTGATCTTGTGAAGAGTATCTGGCGTATAATTTCATTTTATTCACTTATAATTTTTGTGTCTATTCTTTGCTTCATCTGTCACCTAGGTAGTTCTGCTTTGTGAAAGTAGGATTTAGAACTTTCTTCCTTTCTTTCTTTCTTCCAAAATTGATACTGTGCCTTTCTGTGGTGGTAATTGCACTGACCTTTGTTCTTAAGACCTTCACACACGAAAGATTGAATTTTCTTACGGCCTAACTTAGAAATGCCTTATAGAGAACTTGATGCAAGTTTCCATCTGGACAAAAGTCACAATAAAAGAGCCAAAAATATTGTTAGACATTTCTTACAAGGTCACATTCAAAATTTGTTTGCATTTTCTAATAGCATAGGTTGTTCCAGAAGTTGTTATTTATTTGATTTTCGATTTAAAACAGCTTTCTGAAGTTATGTACAGTCAGTCCTCTATGAGTATGCATCCTTCTAGTAGGTATTATTAGTGTATTTTAATAAATCATGTTAAGTCTATTTCTATGCTAAAAGATTTGTTTTTTCATTAAATTCAATGAGTAAGTAAAAATATTTACTTAGACTCTTGTCTGTAACATTTTGCATATAGAAAATTATTACACACACACACTCACACACATGCACAACACACACTTTGGGTAGCTGTGAATCTCATTCTTTCTGCAATTTTTTTCCAGTGACTATAGTTTTAGAAATGCATATTATTTAAAGGAGAAGTTAGAATATTACAATAGGTAAATAATTCTATTTGGTAAAGTTGATTTGGAATAAATAACCCAGTGAAGAGGTAGGAGATATTAAGACTTCTTGGAATTAGGCAGGCCAGTATTATTAACAGTCTCTGCCAAGCATAAAAGAAATCATGGACTAGAAATCTTTCATCATTAGAAATAAAATGCAATGTATTTTGATGTCAAGTCAGAGAAATCAACCTCAAAACTAATTGGAAAACTCATTCCTACAGGTTAGCTTTCATATTGTCAAAAGGTGATTTTGTAGCCTGCTATGGAAGAAGAGGCATCAACGATCATTCCAAATGTTGGACCCTGAATGCCACAAGGCAAGCTCTCTCAATTTATGTCTTAGCAGTACAGTTGTTATAGAGTAACTGTTTTTTATTAAATTTGATGCTTGTGCCACAGGAACTAAATTCAAGTACATTATTACCTACCTTAACTCAAGGCTGAAGGATATGGATGGAGAAACAGTAGATTACGGAGTAAGTAAGAAAGTGGTTGTTGTTTGTTTTGCTAAATGGTCATCCTGTCAAGTCATTTTTCTCTTACTGTGATAAAGTACTCTTTAAAAATATGTTAGGGGAAAGGAGGGTATACACAAGAATTCAATGCACTACAGTGGGATAAATAAGGCGCCAGAAAGGAAAGAATGGTGTCAGGAACAGGAGGGTCATTCGTTCACATTTAACTTCATACTTGGGAAGCAAAGAATGAACATGAAGTGGAGAGGGCTGTGCAATCTCCCGTCCTTCTCCAAGTGACTTCATCAGTGAGATCTATTTCCTGTATCCTTCCTGATCAAGACCAAAATGTTCAGATGTGCAAGCTCGTGGAGGCATTTTCCATTCAATCCATAAAAAAGTTGCATACCTGTTCTATATTATTTGTCTAAACTTCTGGGCAAACTTTACCATATATAAAGTACAAAATTCAATCTAATATGGGTCTGAAATTGATTAGTGACTTAAAACAAGCTCTAAAAAGGATATAAGTGAATTGCATCAATTTTATATGTGAATGTGTATTATTTTCTTCATCATCCATGAACATATATAGACAACAGGCATTTGTATTTCTTGGGAAATTTACTACATCTCCTTTTACCTTTTTTGATATGCTAAAGAACAACAGGAAACCCTTACCATTGTATGTAAAATAAGTACTAGTAAATTGTAATATGTGGAGAGAAGATATAGTGATTAAATTATTGGGTACTTAGAAAGAATGTGTGTGTGTGTGTGTGTGTGTGTGTGTGTGTGTGTGTGTTTCCTCTTTCCTAAACTACATGTTGAAGATACTTAAAAACTCTAACAGCAACAAAAATTGAAACCTTAACAAAGATCTATTCTTTCCATGTGGGGACATAATCAGCTTTAAAAAGCAACACCTTGTGAATAATAATTACTCTCCTTCAGAAAATGTCATAAAACTAAAGACAGCCCATCCCTTTTCACTGAAGTCAAAGTGAGTCCAATTGGTTTGCAGCTTCACTAGAATGTCTTGAAGACTGTTGTACTGGCAACAGGAATAGAGAAGTAAATAAATTATTTTTAACTCCATGGGCCCCTCTCCTGAGGTCACTGCAGAATGTATGGTGTGTCTTGGTACCATACCAAGAATTTTCAGCTTGCACCCAGAAATGGTAAGGCATGACCTTATGTCAGTTTTTCTCCTCTCAATAATGTCCTCAAAGAAATAAAGAACATTCAGTTATTATTTCCTATGTTGCACTTCTTTCTACACTTTCCCAACAACATAATTTTTAAAGCCTATCTAGTATATATTCCACCTCAAATATTAGTCTGTAGCTTTCAGTGTTCAATTTAGCTTTAAATTGTTTTTCTCGTCTATATTGTAAGTTGACACTCTAGACAATAAAGCAGTATCTCCATGCTTTGTTTGTGTGCTTGTTTGTCCATCTCTATCAACCGTCATTTTGCATTCTATAATTTTGGTTTTTCTAGTGAAGGTCTTCCCTTTTCTGAGTGTAAATCCTCTCAGGGTTTGAACAGGTATGCCTCTTTATTTCTTTTTTTTTAATTCCTAATTTATATACATACAAACAGATAGATGGATAGATGATGGATATAGATAGATAAATAGATATACACACATACATAAAAACATATATACACATCTGTATATATAAAAGAATATATGTGTGTATATATATATGTGTGTGTGTGTTTTAATGTTGTATCTGTTTATTTTTTCAAAGGTCTTAGTCATTATAGTCTTCAATCAGTGATCACTGATGTCAAACATCTGAAAGACATTATTTGCTTTGTAGTGCAACCATAAAATGTTCTGGCTAAATATAAGCTTTTCCACCTTCAAATGTATGAGCCACAAGTTAGGCAACAAAGATGAGTCATCCAAGTAACTCCCAGACCAAATATAAAACTGGAAATCCTCTCCTATATGTTTTTTCAAGTTTGCAGCAGGCGCATGAGGACTTGTCCCTAATTCATGCAATTTGTTCCCTACTGGAGAGAAGATGCCATAAAGATAACTGGAAATACCACAAATTCCCCTATGTTTGTGAATGAAATTCTTTCTCTGTGTGTCATTTAATTGGTCATTACATATCCAACTTTAATTCCCAGAATTCTGAATACTGGCATTTTTTGTGGGATTTTTACGTTTCTAAAGAGGAAATAGGTATTGGAACTTCATGCTATATTACCTTGACAATCTCATGCCTCTCAGCCTAGAGTTTCACATTATTATTATAGCTGCATATTCAAAGAGCTTAGAACTGATAGATGTTTATTTCCATATAAGTACTAGATAGATTTTTAATTATAAAAGTGACAGATTTTTATTTCCATACAAGTACTAGAAGCACTGTAATCGTAAAAAACAAATTTACAAATTATATTAATTTCTCAAACTTCTGTTTATAAAAATCATGCCTTTTTTCTCAATAATGATGGCTGAAAACTTCCAGTGACTCCATTCCAAAGAATCCTGTTGATTTCTAGATAAAAGAGGCCAATCAGATTCCCCTCTATATGCTATGAATATGTTTCATTGCCATTGGTTAATAAAGAAGCCGCTTTCAGCCAATAGCTTAACAGAATATAGCCAGGCTGGAGAAGATATATAAAAAGCGTAGGCAGTGTCTGGGAGAAATTAAATTAAATTAAAGAAACACTAAAATCCTGTCAGCAGTATGCTTCCCAATGTTTTAGATTTTATTCTGTGTTTTCATAGTAATTTCAATGTTGTTGTTCTCTTTCAGCATTTTTCATGGCAAAATTTTAAGTGTTATCTACAAGAGATAATTTATAATATTCAACATAAAAGGACTTCATACACTGTATTGATTACTTTTGTATCACTATCACCAAAATACTTGACAGATACAACCTAAGTAAGAAAACTTTCTTTTGGCACAATTGTGGATTATTTTAGTTTAATATAGATAAAAAAGTATGGTGGAAAGGCTATGTGCTGGCAGAAGGAATATATGGTGGTGCTTTTCAATGGAATAAATGTTCAAAACACGATTAGAATGGAGTAAAGTGATTTCCGATACAAGCTATAACACAGACCTAGATATTTAGACTGAATTACATAAAGTTCTTTATTCTCTATACATTGTTAATTTTCTTTAATTCTCCACACAAGATTTACCTAGTTTTATCTATATCAACTTGCCAAAGAAAATCAAATATTTTGTAATTGGACATTAATAATGCATCTTGGAATTTTATTTGAGAGAAATAAAATATTATAATAATTCAGAATATTTTGACAATAGCTTTTTATAGCTATTGTTGAACCTTTTAGAAGATGGGGATTCAGGAATAGGGAGAGATGCTGTGGAGAGAGAGAGATTGTTGAAAAGTTTATTTGGTGGATACTGTGGAAACCTAATGTATGAAAACTTCATGGAATGTATGAAGGTGATCCTAATGAGCCCTCCTAGTAACAGGAGATACGGAGTCAAAATGGCAATCTCTTGTTGCTAGGCAAGGCATCCAGTGTCAGGATCAGGTTACATTTAATTGAGTTGTTGACCAAAGTGTCTCATGGAAATTTCAAACAATCAAAGCTGTTGCTGTCTGAGAACTGATAATGGACCACCACTGCTGGGGATAACACCCATAAATCATTGAACATGGAGAAGTTGAGCTGGTGTCTACGTAGAGCCTTTACCACAATGTTCTGGTCTTTTGGTGCAGAAATATACTCTGCAGGCTACTGAAAGAGAAATGTGAACAGCAACCCTGCAATGGTGGTGTAAGATCCACTCCACAGAAAGAAAACTATTACTGACACTACAGGAATAACCACACACTAGCTAATATATAGCCCAGAGACCTAGAGTAAACCAAACACTACAGGTCTAAAAGAAAAAGTGTCAATAAAATGACTCCTTATGATATTCTGCTAATTCAGAGATCATTGTCTTATCCAATAATCATCAGATAGGCTTTCTGCAGTAGATGATGGTAACAGATGCAGACAACAAAATTCAGACGTTATCCTTGCCTCAGAGCTCAGGGAATTCTGAAGAGGCAGCAAGGGTATAATTGGCCAAAGGGATGGCATACACTAGGAGATAAAGCCCTCATGAATCAGCTAATCAAGGTGCATATGAGCTCATAGAGAATGAAGTAACAAGACAGGGCCTACATGGGTCTTCTTCCAATCTTCTGGTATATATCCAGACTGAGATTGAGTGGTTTTCTGACTCTTGTGCCTCCTCCTGTGACTGTTTTCCTCCTTTTGGGTTGCCATTCAAACACTGATATGATATTTTTTGTTTTCGTTTTTTAAAAACATAATATACTTTTGTTATTTAATATAAATGTCACAGTTTTAAAGTTTAGTTTAATTTTTTAGCTATTAAGTAAAATTCTTAACGTGATTATTCAGACTATGAGATGTCTCTGTCAATTTTAGAGTTTTGGAAGTTGCTTGCAATGAACTTATTGTTTACTTAGGTAATATATTCTTCTGGCATTTTTGTTAGAGATGAAGAATTTATATTTATAGTTTTCCTTAGTTAGGATGAAATATAAAGTAGATATGAATATTATAACTGTAATTATTGTTTGATACCAACTTTGTTAAATGTAATTTTACTATGTTAAAGTTAAAACCTTCCTTTTCATTTAAATAGAAAAGGTGAGGAGATGTGGGATTCCCCTCTGTATTCCTCTTTGAATACCATTGGTGAATAAAGAAACTACCTTGGCCTGTGGATAAGGCAGAACTTAGGAAGGTAGGGAAAACTAAGTTGAATTCTGGAAGAAAGGAGGCAGAGTCGAGAGAGCAGCCATGTAGCCCTGCTGGAGACAGATGCTGGAACCTTGCTGTTAGGCAATGAACTTTATGGTAAAATATAAAATAATGGTAATGGGTTAATACTATATGTAAGAGCTAGATAGCAATATACTTAAGTGATTGGCCAAGCAGTGATTTAATTAGTACAGTTTCTGTGAGTTATTTGGGGTCTGAGCAGCTGGGAACTAACTAGTAGCCTCCATACAACACAACACCATGAAATTCATTGACTATGATTATAAATTTTAATCATGTTGCCAAGTGCAATTCAAAATTCAGAGGCATATAGCTCAATCTTTTTCAGTGTTACATACTGCTGTTCCAGTAATTTTCAGGATATCAAGAAACAAATACAGAAATTATTCTGTTACTGGAAGTTAAACTGATTTTAATTTGAGTTGATATTTCATTGGAAACAGTAAAGATTTTACAGGTAAGATGAAGTAGCTATGGCTACTATGAAGTCCTGAGTCTATATACATTTACATTAGAAGTGTAATGGGTAAACATTTGCATTTCATACATACATATGAAAGCATATATAGATGCAGATACATCTCAAATTGATATATGTGCATGTTTACGTTGTACTGTGTATTTGTCAGATTAAATCTTTGTGTTTTTCTTTAGCAACAACAATGAAAGCAAACCTCAGTTTAGAAAGAAATTTCTTTTTTTGCTCTATAGAACTTTTATTAAAATAAGCAACTTTGAAGAACATTAATCCTATCCATTTTATTTGACAGATAAGTATAACAAATATCTGTAAGGTACAACACTCTTTGTAAATAGTTTCAGTCAAAAGGTGGCTAGGGCTTTATTCCTTGCTATATAGCCTCTCTTTAGTATGCTACACATATATCTGATTACTTTTATTGCTAAAATTTGGCAAATGAGTGGTTGAGCAAAACCCTAACTCCTCCATACTTCCTTCCCACATTCAAAGATGTATCGAAAGGCTAACAACTGAAAGTCTTACTATAGAACTGAAGTGAAAATGAATATTGAATTCCTTCATTGTCCAGAGTATTTTTCATATACGAAATGATTTTAGTCTAGGTAGATTAAATCAAATAATGAAAAAAGTAATAAAGCACTTATTCATTTTATACCTACTAAGCAGTGCAAAATTATGTTAAAATTCTCTGGACGGAGGTTTCTGTAGTCAAAGTCTCATTATCATAAATCCCAAGATCAAAAAGACTATGAAATATTGAGGCTGATTTAGTTTTCAAATGCAAAGCAGCATCTGGATTAAAGCACAAGGCTACTGAAAAACCTGTAGAGAAACAACCAACATCTTTAGGCTGCACTCTCAGACAAAGAACAGACTGATTGGACAGAGAGAAATGGGAAATGCAGCATGTCCTTATTCTAATAAGTTTCATTTCAGAAAACTGATGTGTGGCAAGCTGCAGCAGGATAGACAGTTGATTGATGCTAGACGATAAAGATAGAACCAAATGCTTTCATTATACTATATTTACAATTAAATTCCACCAGTTACAGAAGTTTTATATGAAAGATTTCAGGGTACATACTTCTATATGTGTATAATAATTTAAATTTGTATATCTATATGAGTGTATATCTATTATATAGATATTTATATAAATAAATATCTTTATTTATACAAAAGAAAGAGGGAAAGAAATTCTGAAGGGAAGGCAACCATAGGGGAGAGGGGAAGAGATGAAAGAAAGAAAAGGAAGAAGAATGGGAGAGGAAGGCAGCAGAAAACTACATCTGACAGGGCTACGAATATATTTCAATAGTAAGGCTCTTGCGTAATATATGCAAAGCCATATTCTTATAACAGCCATTATAAAAATAAAATAGAAAGTAAATACAGATAAAAGCATCGACATCTTATTAATCTGATATTTTCACTACTAACATTCTTTAATTCACATGATATTTACACCAGAAGGAAAAGCTTGGAAGACTATTTGTTATAGACCTATGAATATGTGTAAATTATACATGAGGGTGGTGTATCAGAGATTTGTATTGGACCTAGTAAGAAATGGAAATATCTTTGAATTATTTAAGTAAGAATTCTTAATATTAGCACTGATTGAATATATGTAAACTAGAATAAAGTAAACATTATTTGTATTTTATTTCTAAGTCTTCTGACCATTGATATTTTATCTTTCAGTTGATGTTTTAATGATTAGTTATTTTTCTCAAATATATATCAGTATATATATATGTTATATGTATTATAAATTTATATATTCTTTATATATATAACTATAAATATTATATATATATATAATAGTAAATTTAAGAATATGCCAGAAAGGGCAGATTTTCTTAAATCACTAATTGCAATACACAGCAAGAGGTTATCAATGTTTAAATGTATAATTTATCTCTAATCATTTCATTTGATTTGCCTTCTTAAGTAATGATTCAAATTCAGAATTGACCCTTTTCAATATTTATAAAAATATTCTATCCTATTTAAATTTACAAAGGTATATTAATTTATTTTATACACTAATTCATATGTCAGCTTCACATAATGCTGCTGTGTTTATTGAGACCAAAATAAACAGATTTCATATTGAGCTACACCCCTACTTCAATATTTTTAAGTTGTTGCTATAAATTGAGATTTCACATAAACTTCAAATCCCTTTGTCAAGGTTAAATTTCTCAAAAGCATGTTCTCTCTCTGATTAATTACAACCCCTTTTTGTACTATTTCAAAAATATTCTGGAGTGCTATCACTGTGTGTATAAGCACTGATGATACCGTTTTCATTAGAATCATTGATATATCTGTCTGTGTGACTATGAATGCAGATTTCTGTCTGTGTGCGATAGTTAAGTGTCAACTTGATTAGATTTGGAAGCTAGGACATTTTACTTGTGATGATTATGTAGGACTTAGTAGATGCCTGAGAAAGTGCTGTGTCTTGTGAAACAGCAATGGGTTAACAAGACAGGAGGTCGGGCTCAGTTATTATGTCATGTTCTTTTACATCATCATCCTCACATACACTCTTGTGCTACACAAGTTCTCACCAAAGTTTACTTATCAAACTAACTTTTGTTTCTTCTGAGACAAATTCTAACCCAGAGACATAGGGTGACTTGAAGTTCAAGATCTTCTGCTCAGCATCCAGAATGTTATGTTAAAGGTCTATCACATAATGCTCAAATTAAAAGCCAAACAAACAAACAAACAAACAAAAAACTTGTTAAAAGAAAATGAAACTGATGTTTATAAATACACATATAACAAGAACATTAATGTTCATTATACAGGAAGAAGTAAATAATGCAACATTTGCAAAACTTCACTTTATATCATGTTTAATTCTTAGGAAAAATCATCAAAATAGGATTTCCTTCCCATGGCCTCAAATCCAATCACAAAGTGGTTTGTTACTCCAGAACAGCCATGTCACTATCACATCAATGAGAAGACCTTACCTTACAGAACAGTATTGTATCACACAGGATCCACAGGTACTTAGGATCATTCATATACTTTCTCCCTCCACAACTTGCACAGCATCTTCAAGAACTAAGAGAGATAGCAATCAGGAAGGAAATTTCCAAGTAGTCTTGAGACTGATTTTTCTACATCTTGTCATCAATGTGTGGTATGCCCAGCAGCATGGTTTTAACATGCACTTCTTGTGAGTTACCAAAGGCAATAACAATATCCTGCAATGATTTGGATGGCGATAAGAGAACTATGTCATGTCTTGCAAACAATGTCAACTTATTAGCCCATATCCCTTCATGCAGGAAAGTTCTGTTCAAGCTCCTACTTTTAAAAACTGTATTTTGAAATTAGCTTACCAACTAAAGGATATCTAGATGGCGTTTTTATATATGCTTAGTTTTAGTAAATTTACTTACTACTCCCTCCACGGCCCATCTGTGCTTAATATTCTAAACTTTGGGACAAACCCACTTCTATATTCATTATATAGCCTATTCCTTCAATTGTACCTTTTATTATATAGTGATACAGTAAATTTCCATACATTCTTCCTTTGGGTTACGTCTCCTCCAACAATAATTTTCCTATACTCCTATGTCCCATAATACTTAAGCTTTTCGAGCCCCAGTTTACAATCACTCTTATTTATTTATTTGTCTGGATGTTTATTTATTTATCTATCATTCTGTTTATTTGTGTAAGCTGTATGCATGTGGAGGATAGTATAGTTCATGATCCTCAGGTCTTCTTTCAATATATTATATTACAGTGATCCAACTCAGGAGCTCAGTCTTTGTTTGCTTGTTTGTTTGTTTTTGAGACAGAGTTTCTCTATATGTAACAGCACTAGATGTCCTGGAACTAGCCCTTGTAGACCAGGCTAGTCTTGAATGCACAGAGATCTGCCAGCCTTTGCCTGTTGAGTGCTGGGATTAAAGGTATTCACCAACAGTGCCCTGCAGGAGCTCAGTCTTGGTAGCAAGAGCCTTTTCCTGCTAGCCCATTGCTCCAGCCCCCATGCTGACTATTCAAAAAACTGCAACATAAACAATATCATTGTGATGGATAGTCAAATAAAAATATGATTTAGCCATGCTTCCAGCATACTTCTAATTCACATACCATCTCACAATCTTTTTGATTGAATTTTAAGTCAGTATTTTTGTTGTAGCTTTGTCAAGAGAAATTTACTAATGATATTTAAATGTAAATTCTTCGTAGTATCCCTGCCTGTGGATTATTAACTGGAGTCAACTTATTTTTCCTTTCCCAGTCCCACTCACTCATTTCATTATTCATGATCCACAAAGCTTTGATTAACTCTATGTGTCATGGCAACTCCTGTTCAAGTAATGAGGCAGCAGAACAAGGTGCTTTGCAGTGTCGTCCCTGAACTTTTTGGGTAGGACCATCCACGCCATCTATAAACTCAGGGATTTTGGTTCTTTCCTTATTTTTCTAAAGTATGTGAGGAAAAAAAGGCTTAAAAACATTATCTTCCCTACAAAATCGTAAAAATAAAATATAAAAACCTATTCAGTAAGCATGCTCAGAGTAAAAAAAAAATGAGAATTTTTTTTTATAAGTTGCTTTTCATCTAGGCTTTCCAACAGAAACACAATGCAATACAATTCTGAGCTACCTATGTATCTGAAGGACATAAATTTAAATACATAGTAAATAGACTTTATTGAAACAAGAATATGTGCAATATTATTATTTGAATATATAGTTAATATAAAATTAATTATACTTTATGTACTTTCAAGCTCTTGAATGTGTACATTTCCACTAATAGTACATTTTAATTGGGAGGAACTATATTTTATTTATTTTTTTATTCATTCATTCATTCATTTGCTTGTTTATTTTATATCTTGACTTCATATACCTCTCCTCCCACTACCTACATCTTTTTGAACCCCATAACCTCCCAACCCACATCTCCTCTTTATTCTCTCAGATAGGGGCAAGCCTCCCTTGGGCAACAGTAAAGCACGGGCTAACGAGTTGCCATAAGACCAAAGACCTCACCTGTGTTCAGTCTGGACAAACCAATCCAGCATGAGTAAGCTTCCAAGAGCCAGTCAAAGCACCAGTGACAGCCCTGCTCCCGTTGCCAGGAGTCCTACAAATAGACCAAGCTACACAATAGTCTCATTTATGAGGATGTCCGAGGTCAGTCCCATGCAGGTTCCTAGGTTGTTTGTTCAGACTCTTTGAGTTCCCACAAGTCAGTCAAGCTGTTTCTGTAGGTTTTTCCATGATTCCTAACTCCTCACCCCTCCAGTACCTTCTCCCTCTCCTCAGCATGACTTTCCAATGCCGGCCCAATATTTGGCTGTGGGAAATCACATATTTTAAAAATAATGTTTTCTTTAATTATTTGAGAATGTCAAACAATGTATTTTGACCATATTCACTGCATCTACTAACTCCTCACAGAATCATTGCTACATCCTCAACCCCTCCCAATTTCTTGTTCTCTTTATGATTTTATTAACCAGCAAGTCCAATTTGTGATATATAAATTCTTTATATATATATAAATTCAATATATATATATATCATAAAGAATAGCATATATTATATGGGACTACCCAGGGTTACAGATGACCTTCCAAGGGTTACTACCTTGAAGAAAATTCATTATTCTTCTCTTAGAAAATTCCACTTATCAGTAGTTTCTCAAAAGAGGGTGTTCACTCCTGAGGCCCTGTTGAGTCCACACTAGAATCTTGACTGGCTTGATCTTGCAACCATCTTGTTGCATAGCTGTTGCCAGTTAACGGGTGCATTTGTCCTGTGCTATCCAGAAGACAATGTATTCCCCCAGTGCTCTCAGACTTTGATCCTTATCGTCTTCTTCTCATTCACTATGATGTTCTGTGAACCTTGGGGCACTCTGTGACTCTTGGGGTGAGGTGACATAGATGTCCAATTTGGACTGAGAGCTTGCCTGACATTTATTTTCTGATCTCATCAGTCATTATTTTTATATTAACTGCAGTATACTGCAGAAATAACCTTCCTTGATGAAGTGCAATGGCTGTGCTAGCCTATGGATATGGAGATATGAAACTGAAGAGCAGTTTAACATTATGTTCATTTGGCAGAATAATAATAGTATATTCAATTCTGAAGCCCGTAAACACCAAAAACATGGTTTCTTAGCCAGGTTTTCAGTACAAACAGTGCATTTCCTCCTGTGGGACTTCAAAGAGGAACTCCTTTTTAAGTGGTTGGGAGTCACATGTGAGTATTTTTAGGTGCAGTTTTAGGAGATGGTTATGAAACACAAAACACTTATACACACCCTGCAAAAATTGGAAATTATATGTAAGATTATCACACTTGACTTATTTGGCTGTTCACTGTTTGTAGTTGGACCTGATGTAGTAGAGGAAGTTGAGAGTTCAATGAAAAGTTTGTAAATGGAAAAAATATAGATGGACAATATCTTTAGTGCATTTTTAAGAACAAGAGAATCTACTTTGTGTCATAATTCAGTGCCAGATTTAAAAAGCATTAGACTTGAAAATTTCATCATAAAAAATCCACGCTTAATCTTTTTTCATCATCTGTGTCTCAAGAACCATATTTTCTAAATGGTTGTTATGAAGATATACTTATGAACTATGAAAATCTAGAAGTTTTGAGAGCATTAAATAACCTAGTTTTGTAGAAGTTACTGAACAGATTGATGGAGTTTTAATGAACACCAATTCCAAGTATTGTTGTAGAAATATAGACCTAAGAAAACAGATCGTTGTAGTATCCTTCAAAACCACAAGAGGGGAGTCATCTCACAGGAAAATTGCAGTGCTTGCTTTTTATATGTGAGTGTTATACGAATAAAATTCATTTTATAGACAGGGTTGTGCAGGAATTGAAATCTGTGATCTATAAGTCTCATAGTCACAAGTACTTAAGACTGTTTTCTCATGAGTTAAGACTGAAAAATAATCTAGTGACCAAATGTGCCATTATCAAGCATGTTTAGGACCACTCTCAAAATACCATTCTCCAGACAGAACCACTGCCAAGATGGCCTGTTTGGGGAACTTGTAAAGGAAAAAAGAAAGAAAGAAAAAAAATCTGCCAACCACAAATAGATTCTGCTATTTGGAACAAAGTACTCTTTGCTTTTTAGAATATTGCATCAATTTTATTTTTCACTGAATATATTTAGTTTTATCTTTTATCTATTGTTTCTTCATTGGAAACATTAGAAATTTCTAAATTCTTCAGTAAAACAATGTTCATATTCTATATTGGCTGTAACTCTTGATCATTCTAGTTTTTGTAATAAAGGTAAGTTATACATTTTTGGATGATAGGTAATCTTAGCTAGTATAATTTATTGAAGCCAATGAATTTTCATGGATATTCGAAGCTGTTTTGATTGTAAATTGTTTAGGTATGAATGTTTGAATATATTCCTTGAGTTGTTTCGGTGACAATTATCCCGCACATCCATTCCACTAGCATCAGTATTTACCACATGAAGAAAATAAAGAAGAGGAATTAATTCATGTTGCTCCTGATGCCGCTCTATTTCAGTTGGCTTTGATAGAGATATCGTTTCTCTGTGGAGTTGACTTAAATGCCAACTGATTTCAAATCAATAGCACTTTGAAGGACCTTGGTTTAACTTATTTTTCTTCACTGTTCCTTCAATTTCTCTTTCAAACTAAAAACTCACAGGAATAAGAAGTTTTAATTAAGGATAGAATAAATCCCATATAAGAGCTTTCTTCATGGCACAAAGGCCCCTCCAATATTTGTGACTAGTAAGATTAGGTGGGCAAATTACATTGTAGTGTATCACACAAACTTCCGAGCTTATTCAAGCGCTGAAAGCAGCCCCTGAACAGTTCCTTTCTTTTTAGGGAATGTTGATAAAAGTGACACATTCTTGGAAGATCCGACAGTGAGAGTCAATACTCAATGTCTATGGGACGCCGAGGCAGATTTCTGTGGCTGTTGTCTTCATCAGCAGGTGCAATAGCAACAGAGGACAATATGAAAATGACCTTTCCAGCATTAAGGCTATAATTCTTCAGGAAGAATATGCAAATAGCTGTGAATCCTTGCTTGAGCTTCAAAACAGTATCTCAAACTCCACTCTAATTAGCTATAAAAGAGCTATTTACCTGGCAATTATGTAGTTACACAGGTGCATTGCTGCTGGAGGAGCCATTCCGCCAGTCAGCTCAACAATGTGCATATGTTCATCTTGTTTGACTTGGTTTACGATTATATGCAGCAGCAAAGCCAAATAAATTGTTTTCAAAATGTTAACTACCTCCGGCAGGAGAATGGAGTGCTATCTTTTGAGCATAGGACTTCGTTTCATTCATTAGGTAATTATAGCCTCTAAATTTTCCCAACGATAAAGCTACACAGAATCCTAAACCCTCATTCTCGGTGAGGATGCAAAGGAGAAAGTATTAAGGGTGAGGAGGGCACCTTCTCTAGAGGGATGATTTTAGTCATTCTGTCTCCCGCTTCCTTTTGTCGCTGAAGGCTATGGGAGTGAACAACAAATCTCGACAGAAGGAATATGGAAAGGCAGTGCATCAGGCAGGTGGCTGAAACAATTGAGAGACGCTTCTTGGATGCACATAGAGAGAAATGGATGTTAATGACCAGAGATTTGCATAGCTTTGCCTCACAGATATTAACAATTCTCCTCAAGGAAAATATTGCTACAACTTTCTGTGCTCTTCCTCACCAGCAGCTGAAGGACTAAATAAGGTTTAGGGAGGAGAGCAAATAATCAGATCTAGCTGTGTGCCCTGTTCAAGGGTAGGGACTCAGAACCGTGGAAAAGATTGATGTCTTACCACCACTCTGTGTTGTTTTCAGTGTAAATGTTATTCTTTTAATTAATTCTTTGTGGATTTCATATTATACATTCCAACCCCACTTATCTCCCATCCCTTTGCGTCTGCTCTCTGCTATTGCCAAACTTCCTTTCAAAGCAAAACCAAATTTTAAAAGAAAAACCAAACACCAAACAAAAAAGAAACAAAACAAAAATAAGAACAAAAAATAAATAAATAAGAAAAAGAGAGAGAAGAATCTTGCAGAAGCTGTAATGTGCCCTGTGTGAGAGTCACACAGTTTACCTTTTAGTCCATTTATCTTTATTCGTAAGTGTACATTGCCAGGAGTCATTGCTGCAGCTCTGGGTTTGCTACACTGCCTGTAATGGGTTTTCTCTGGGGCTCCACTTACATATCCGATTGTTGTCCTATGTCGTGAGATCCTGGTTTTGGATCTGTAGGTTTATCGTCTTCACCTGCTCCAAAAGCTCACAGGTGAGGTGAACGCTAGGGTGGAACACATCATCGCTCTGCTGCAGGGCCTGGGTGGTTCTGGGCTGCTTAGCCTGCTAGCTTTCTCTTGTCATCACTACTCCAGGGTGAGCTCTCCAGCACTGCCCTGGCTAGTTCACCCAATGCAGGTTGCATCAAGGAGTGGCGCCAGATCTCCTGCTCTCAAGGTCTTGGATCCAGTTTACCTACATTCATACCACCAAGAACACCTCTACTGTTTTTCTCAGGCAAGGTGCAGGACCCTCTCTCCTGATTGCGGTAGCATAGGAGGTTAAAGGAGGGTAAGTGCTCCTCCGCTCACACCCTCAGGGCCGGCTCACTTGCACTCTGACAACAAGATCAACTCTAGTGTGCCGCCTAGGAGGAGTGCGGGTCTTGCTCTCCCATGAGTTGCAATATTATTACATCAACTAATTATACCAGGGAAAATAAAAACTCACTGAATGTATATTCATAGAAATATTAAGATACAATTTATGACTTCTAGCATAAATTGAAGCTATAGGCATCCAACATTCTGAAAACAAATTATGATGCTGAATCACAAAGGAGATAAAATATTAAATGGGTAATCAGCTTGGGCATGATTCTTATAGATTTATATTTCAGATAAAAACAATAAAATTATCATATTAGGAAAGTATATTTTATAAACATTGATTTTTATGTATTTGTATGTATTATTCTGTGTATGTGCACATGTGTGTAGGTGCCCATGGAGGCCAGAACACAATACTGGAATTTATAAAGCTAGAGTTGCAGGCACTCAGCAAAGCTGCTAGGAAACCAGTTCCCACCCTTTGCAAGAGTAGCGAATGCTCTCCACCACTAAACCATCTCTGCAGTCCCTAGGAAACATAATTTTAGAAAAATCATTGAAATAAAAGACTCTAACAGAAGTCTTTGATACATAGAAAGCACATTTTATTTTTCAAATGCTCTTCCCTAAGCAATTGTAACAAAAAGATGGGGTCATTCATAAAATCTAATGCAATGCTTAAATAGGAATGTATCAGAAAATTAAATCTGTAAATAAGAGAACTGACTTCTTTTTTCCACCTAGTCCATTAGGCGTGTAGATGCATAGAAGTTAGAATTTCCACTTGCAAGTCAAAAATTTTTATTTTATATTAATAGAAAATAAATCAAAACTTAGAACAGTAAATAAAAATATTTTGTAGATGGAGCAGACTTAGAAAATACTTTTTTCAATTCTAAACATATAAAGGTAACCAAAGACTTAAACATTAAAGCATTGTCAATAATTCTCAAAGGAGATTGCTATCTGCCAAAGTTAAGAAGTTCTAAGATTTTTTTTTTTGGTTTTTCGAGACAGGGTTTCTCTGTGGCTTTGGAGCCTGTCCTGGAACTAGCTCTGTAGACCAGGCTGGTCTCCAACTCACAGAGATCCGCCTGCCTCTGCCTCCCGAGTGCTGGGATTAAAGGCGTGCGCCACCATTGCCCGGCAAGAAGTTCTAAGATTTTATATTTGTCAACATATAAACACCTCTACTATTTGATGGTGACTTTCATTTTTGAAACACATTCATTTTTAAAGGATCTCTGACTTGGCTATCTAGTGTATATTCAATAATATACAAGGGGCCATTGAAATGTTTACTGATGTACACTTAAGCAAAGGCTCTTGGACACAAACACATTGAATTTGACATTTGCATTTCATGGGCCTTATATGAAAGTTATCTTCTCAATTTAAGCTCTTTTTACTCTTTACCCATAAGCTCTTTGTAATATGTGCTATAATTAAAAGAAGCAAAAAAACAAAACAAAACAAAAAAAAAACCATTCTTCACGGAATTCCAAAATGAAAACTATATTTTGTGCCTTTAATTACTTAACACTTGTTTATTTGGCATTCAGCCATCTACTAACTTTCTTGGCATTTGTGCTTATTAGTTACACAGGCCAAAGATGAAACAAATAACCCCAAACTTTCCCTGTAGCTCAGGCCATGGCTATATATCCCTTCAACCCACTGGTGGTCTACAATAAAGCAATTCTATTTTGTGTTTGAATGAGAAGTAGACTAAGCTCACTCTCTTCTTAATTGGTGAGTTTCATGGGATACATGCCTTGTCCTACCTTCTTCCAAGGTACCTCATTCTTTAATTTCATTTGTAAGATTTTAATTGGTCTCTATAAAAATATCAGAATTTTCAGTTATTTCCTTCAGCTATCCATCACATTAAATAATCTTTGCTCTTATGATAGCATATTTTCTAAGAGATCTTTCAATTTACAGTGTTTTAAAACACTGTCAGGAACAAAATGGGTTTTCAGGAAATATATTTTGTTTGGAAGAATGACAGACTATATGAATATATTGTAAGAAAAGTGATAATAGCCTAGCATGTGAGACTCCCTTAGCGGGACAAAAGTCTCTTGCTTCCTCCCATAGTCTCACATCAAAATAGGAGTGTGTAGACAGAAAAGAAGAGGTGCCCAGAAATGCTCAGGTGATGTTCATTACTTATACATTTGAGATGTCATTGACTTTGAAAGTGTTGTAGGATCATGTGTTAAATTCAATATATCTATTGAGTAATGCATTCAATTTCCTCAAGAAGAATCAGTGAATGACCCACAATGCCTGATTTGGTTCACCCATACCTTTTCTGGGATAGCTCTTCCCATTAATTTCCTTTTTAAGACTAATTCATTTCTACACAAAATTGTATGAGTATATGTGTCTTATTGATATGTGAATAATTAAAATGTGATATTATTTATTTGTGCTATGTGGGTTGTATATGAAATCAACTCAGACATAACAGTTATATTCATGTACATATAATATTCATTGTCTATTGATAATTATACAAATGAACAAACAGCTCACTAATAGACAAATATATTTATGAACATTTTGCTAATACTTGAATTTTAACAATAGCTGACATGGTAATAGGTACCGTACTTATTCAATATTCCAAATATATTATAAAAGTTCACATGTTCCTTTTATATTAAGAAAAGAATCCGAGTTATGCTAGTTAATAACACAGATACACAAAACTTATCTACATGACAATCATAACTTTATATGTAGAATTATTCAGACAAATAGAATCACTCTGGTCTTGATCTTACATAGTATCTATTGTATAGCATCACTTCTCTCAAGTGTTGTTTTACAACTTAGTGTTACATTTACTAAGAAACATAGAAATAATTGGAACAGAAGTAGAAGTGTATGGTAAAAGGTTATGAAATGATGATGTGATAATTCTGAATCAATATTTTCTTTGGACTATTTTGAATGAAATATTCATTATAAATATAAGAAAATAAAGATGACATTAATAGTTTTTGAAATTTTGGTATATTGTGGTATGTATAAAAAGATAAACAAGTAGTTGTAATAGCAATGACTTTCATGCTTTGTATAAAGTCATGCTTCAAGTTACTTAGTAATGGGCCAACTTGCAGAAAATATCTTAGTAATGGGGCAACTTGCAGAAAATGTCTTACCTATATTATTTCAATTAAGGTTGTCAATATTGGCAGAAAAATCTTACTGTCAATGTTCTTACCCCTACTCTATCCTTACATAACTGATATAAGTTCATCATTGAACGGTTTGAAGCATTTTAATATAAAACTGAGACTGCTTAAATGCAAAATCAGTGTTTTTAGAGTAACTCAATTATCTAGGAAATTCTACCTCTATTACAAGTATCTGTACTATTTACTCTGGTTCAACTTACTGTATTTTCTACTGACCAACTTGATGGTGCCACAAGAGCAGCCTCGCTAAAAGCAGAATAGAGATTTGATAGCTTGGATAGAAGATTTTCTTAAAGCAGGCTGTCATATAAACTATCAATACCCTTAACCAAGATGGAAAATACTACATAAAGGTTATCTGTGGTAAATTAATCTTTTAGAACTTTCTTTTGAATGAATTTTCAAAGTGTAATGCCTATGCCATTGGCCAAGACACAGTACACGTTAGCAACATCCTACTTTATTTTCTATGGCCATTCCTATGTGTTGATATAGTTCCCTGATTATTAGCTATTTTAGGTATTCTAAGACTGGATGAACCTTGCCTGCCCTCAATTGAAATACTTCTGGCATATGCATTAGTATGAACATATATGTTTGATTCAAAACTTCATAATTAAATTTCTTTGTATTTTTGTGTATTGGTCGTGGTCTGTGATCCTTGTAGATTCATTGGGCATTGTGAGTGAAAGTAACATAATTTTCATGTCTAATTATGTACCCTTATTCCTGATATGGCCTATTATTTCTCAAAAGAGATAAGAAAAATGGAGCAAAGGAAAAAAAGGATAGCATTTTATGTGAAGATAATTAATCAATCAATCATAGAAAAAAGAGACTCATGGCACCTACTAGGTCATCCCAGCTCCTGCTGACTGGCATGAGATTGTGACTGAAGTTTCCTTTCTTTTCCCTTATCAAAAACAGGAGCAAAAGGGTCAAAGAGGAAAATATTACCTCTGATATCTTGATACTCACTGGTCCACATAAATGTTATTAATATTCATCACAGAAAATTTTTCATCATTACTGTGGTCAAAGATCACTTGAAAATTACATGATAACTTATTAAAGTTATCGGTACTTCTGTAGGCATTTATTACTATAACAATTATCCTCCATTTGAAAACATAGGATTGGTTAGAGCAGAGTTACTTGTTTGTTAGTTTACTAGATTTTCTATCTTAAGGATAAATTTTGGATACTGCAGACCTTATTGTACTGGAGCTACAAAAAGAAAAATAATAAAAGAGATAAATAATCATTTAAAATATACAGAAATGAACAACCAGATGTCATAACCTGCAGTCAAATCAAGCTAAATTACCGAAAAGAAAGAAAAATAAATATACAGATGAGATCAAAGATATAATGCTCACAATAAAGGATTTTCTAATTAGCTTCATATAAAATGGCACTTGCCAATGCTAGACAGAAGCCATTTATTGGCTCAGACAGGCCCTCACACCACATGGTTCTGTGCTTCCCTGGTTGTGAGACGTATTATCCCATTTCACACCATTAAGTGTTATATGGTCCTTAACTTCTCCTGCTGTGAATCACTTTGAAACTTCTCCCAGCTTCCTTTAAAACACCCCATTCTACTATATGTTATATTCTACTTTCAGCTCAAGATGAAGTAATTTTATCTTAATTTCAAGTATCTGTTTCATCTTAATATAACCACTGCAATTTTACTGATTTTTAAAAACCACATAATTTCCATACTCATCTGAATTTTCTTAAATGATGATATACTTTAATTAGTCTAAAAATTCTTCCAACGTGATTCCTGTGTAAAATATGATTGTATCTTTAGCGTACAATGTCAGGTTCAAAGGAAACTCCAATTCCCCAAACTCTGAAAGGCAGTCCAAATATCTGGAAATGAACTTAACCTGGACAATGGAGGAAGACATCTGGTGGTCAGACGAAAGCCAGCATTTCTCAGGAACTTGTGAAGCCAGTTCCTGTCTACAAAACGAGTCATTTTCCTTATGTTCTGTAAAAAGGACATATGGCTTTCAACAAAACATGTACCTGTGTAACCTATCCGTATAACCCAGGTCCATAGTCTTCCTCAGTTCTTACTCACTAGTACTTGCTACACATTACAAAGCACTCACAGGAGCCTCCTGACCCTTTCCTTCCTGCATCTACTCACCCTTCTCAAAACCTGGCTATTCTCACTGTTCTAGGCTCTTACTTCAGCGATTCTCCCTACGCTTTCTCCATTCTCTATACCCTGCTAGTCTTCTCTCTTTCACCAATAGCCCTGACCATATCCCGTTTTGTCTAATTCTTTCTCTCTCTGCTCTGAAATCTCCCTCCTATCTAGATAAAAAATTCCCTTAACCAGCCATGGAAGTCACTTTGTCAGTTTATACATACACTCTCACAAAGTTTAATCTGCTTTATGATGCACAATGATCCTGCTTGATATTTTTGGAATTTTTTTAAACAAATATGAAAAAGATTTATTTCTCTGTTTAAAACCCATAATGTCAACTCCACCCTTTCATTCCACGTGCAAATTGCAAAAGATAAAATTTCCAAGATTTCACATCAATTTATATAAAGCATCAATCATTTTCTTTAAAAATTCATGATTGAATTATGACATAAGAATAGGAAGAATAATAAAGTTGATATACCAATGGGGAGTTTCTGTTATCAAATAAAACCC
>NC_022027.1:37154621-37175343 GCF_000317375.1 Microtus ochrogaster | reverse complement strand
CAAGGAAAAACATATAGTTATCCTTTTGGCTATGGGAAGTAGACAAAATTGCTGGGGTGAGAATTGGGATCTTGGGGGTGGGATGGGATGGGGGTAAGGGGAATGGAATATTTTTTAAAATAATAATAAGAAATCAGTTGAGGAAAAGTCAAGATACCACAGTTGGCATTGGCTTTCTCTCACTATATGACAGGAAGCATCATATAACTATTAATATCCTTAAAGCCTACTTGTAAATAACATGAACATATACATTTCTGAACCAAATTTCCAACAGACTAATTTTGGGGAGCACATTCACTCATAGAAATAACTCTATATACTTTATTGTTCATATTAAAATAAAATGATAAAATCAGCCTTCAGCAAAAAGGGTAATCAATATTTGGCTTGCATAAATTGTTCAAAACATTTACAACACTGAAGGTTAAAGACACCAGGGAACCTTGTTGTAATGCAGACAACTCTTTAATAAGTGAGAAAACTGTAGTGGCTCATTGTGTTCAAATAGGACAAATGGCAGACTAGTGACTTACTAAACAAGTTACCTAAGTCTATGGTCTTTCTAGACTGGTGGCCTGATAATTCCTTAACCTATATTCCTTTTAACAGTGAATTCAGTTTATACATTACAAAGAAATAAAAATAGTCCATAATTTTCTTAATGTTCAACACACAGAAAAGGAAAATTTGTAAGTGTTTTGAGCTCACACTTTGCCCCAGTCAAAATGACTCTAACTGAGATAAGAAGCAAAAATAAATGCTGATGAGCGTGGGAGAAAGAGAGACCCCTCTCTATTTCTAGTAGAAGCCACTGTTAAAATCCATGTGAAATTTCCACACAAAGCTCAAAATAAGCTTTCCATTTGATGCAGCCCTTCTACTTCTGTGCTTGTGCATAAAGACTCTGTATCCAATGCAAAGATACATGCACACCCATGGTTATTACCAAGAAACTGGAGCCAGTCTAGATGACTCTTAATGGAAGAATGGAGAATGAAAATATGGCATCCATACACAATGGAAGTTCATTCACCTATAAAGAAAAATAATAAGAAAAGTGTACATGGATCCTGAAATGACATACTAAGTGAAGTGACCTAGTCACAGAAATACAAAAAAAAAAAAATCATGCATTGTCTCCTGTATTCTCTGATTACTTTTGATATCTGCACACATGTAAACAAGGAGCTGTGAAGTAGATATCAAAGGATAGGTAACATGTGACATGTGACATGAAGATGGAAAGTGGGCTAAAGAGGGCAGAAGGGTATGAGGACAAGATGGGGTGCAGACGGTCAGGAGAGAAAAATAAATAAATAAATAGTAAATTTTAGTTGCAAAATTTCATAATGAAACCTAATTTTATTTAAGGTTCTACAAACTTAAAAGGAAAATTAAAAACGGAAAATTTGGGAGTAGAGAGATGACTCAACTATTAAGACTACTTGCTGTTCTAGTAAAGAGAACCATGATGTCATTGTTTTTACAGCTGATTAGTGCTCCAGTGTGTAAATCTTGCACTTTTTCTTCATTCTTTTGTTGAGGGGAGGGGAAGGAGGGGAACTGTGGTTGAAATGTAAAATGTAAAAATTTAAAAACCTAATTTAAAAAGAAAAAATATAAATAAAATTTCATACTTTTTTTTTTTAAAAAGAGGACTAGTATTTGATTTTGAGCATTTATATGACTGCTCACAACCAACTGTAAGTACAGATCCACAGGATCTGACTCCTTTAGGCCTTTGTGAGCACCATGCACTCACTCATGTGGTAAATAGAAACACATGCAAGTAAAACATCCATAAACATTAAAAAGCTTTTTAAAGGAACATTAAATATTAAATGAAGAGTTGATTTCTGGAGCCAGTGAATAAAAATTACCTACTAGAGAGGGACAGTTTAGGGACTGTGGTGATGCCTACAAGGGAGGATGTGTTTGCTGAGAAACCTTGGGAACTAAGTTCAAGCAGCTTGCACCTGTTTTAAGCAACAACAGCAACAACAACCAAAGACCAATAAAAACACAAAATCAAGAAATGTCTATGGTCCCCAAAACTGCAAATGCTCCATCATTGAGGATGATGGGACCATCCCTTGGGCTTGTGTGCCCCCAGAATAGCTTTAGATTCAGTAAGAATTTGGCAGAGGTGACAGAAGAGGTTTCCCAAATTCCTCCTTTGGTCTGTGCCCACACCTATATGCACAACACACACAGTGACACGTTTATGTACTTCAGACTACACAACATAGGGACTTTTCACATAATAACTTTAAATAGAACTACATACTTCTCAACATGGGTCAAATATGTGATTACCTCATTTGCCTTTGTGCCTACATCATTAGTGAATTTACACCCACAAGACAATACTACTTTATTTTGGGGAAGACTCTAAGACATTCTTTCGTAGATGTACAACTTCCAGACTGTCTGAACTTGAGTCTTAACCTCCAATTCACCTGAAGCATACTAGCTTTATTTAAGTTTTAAATCATTGACATCATGAACACTCAATTTTTAGTCTTTGGAAATTACAGGCAAAACACAGAACAAAAATAATTTCACAAGTTTTCTCAGTGTTTATTTTTAGTTTATTCTTTAAAAGTTACTTTGAACTAAGGCAACATTTTATGGAGCTAACATTTTACAAAACAATTGCTATAAAATTGCAAATAGCACCACATTTAGGAATTTTATAATATCTCTTTCTACAATAGTTTAGAGAAAGATAAAATGAAAAGGTTGAGTGAGTAAATAAAATATTCTATCACCTTTTCCACCTTCATCTATAATATGCTACATTCGAACAGCTAAATCATCCCATTTCAAGCATCATCCTTCCCTTCTTAAATTGTAAATAAGAGTCAAAAGGCAATGCCCTCACTGCCTTCTTGGTATACTTTCCCTGAGGGATATCCTTAGAAACATTTTTCAGTACAATTTCAGGTCCTTGAAATTTTTTTGTCAGGTACAAGAGTTGAGATGTTTGGAAAGAATGTTTGTTTTATCTTTTAAAGCAGTTAATTCTAAAATTTTTGTGGGAAGAAAAGCTGCATTCAACGTGTCAACATATTCCAAGGCACAATAAGACAAGGAAAAGTAATTGGAGGGGGAAAAGAAGAGTTGATTCTCTCTCTCTATGTCTGTCTCGATATATATATTTCATACATATTCACATATGTATGTGTGTGTGTGTAATTCTCGAGGAATAAATAAAATATTATTAAAAGATGAACAAATTCAGAGAAAACTCAGCTCTGGGATAGAACTCTGCTTCTCTTGGTGTCCTTTGTTACCAGTGTAAGAACATACATATTATTTCCTTCATAGTATTTATTTCTTTAAATGTTTAAGACACATATGTTCTCCTGAGTGGCAAGTCACTGTTTCCAAATCTTCAGACTCATTCAGCTCACTTGACTCTGTCCTTGCAGGGCACACTCATGTGTCTCTTAAAGAAAATGATAATTTTTTACACCTGCCTTTATCAGGTTCATATTGTACTTTAAACAAAACAAATCAATAGATCCATGAAACATGAATGCTTGAATGGTATTTATCATCTTTATATTTTCTAAATATTTGGAGTAATATTAATGACACAATAATGGGTATTCTTTATCTCTGTGTGCTGGATAGTTGCTTGTCACATTTATCTGAAGGAGGGTACTCCAACTTAGAAAATGTCTTCCTAAGATCTATCCATAAGACATTTTCTATATGTGATTGATGGGAAAGGGTCCATCTCATTGTGTGTTGGGTCATCATTGGGATAGTGGTCTTAGGTTTTATAAGAACCAGATTCAACAAGACATGGAGAACAAATCAGTGAGAAACATCCCTCCACAGCTTCTGTATCTGTTCCTGCCTCAAGTTCCTACGCTGCTTGAGTATCTGTCCTGAATTCTTCAAGGAAGCACAGTGATATAAAAGTGTAAGCCAAACAAACCCTTTCCTTCCAAAATTGCTTTGGTCATGGTGGTTCACTGCAGCAATATAAGCCCTAACAAAGACACTGTGCTTCAGAAATCATGACACTACTGATGTATCCTTTTTTTTTTCATTTACTAATTCATATAGACAAATTTTATCGAAATTATAAGCCCAAGTCTGTAAGGTATTCATAAATGTAACACTTAAATAAAATAACAAACTAATCTTCAATAAAGTTACAATTGCTGTGAAAATTGGATATTTGTAAATGCATATTCATAACCTAATAACCTAATAAAAAACTTCATCAGTGTTTATCAACTTCAATTGCTCTTGATTGCCACACATACTATTTGACCTTTCTATTCTCATTGAGGCCCTTAACTTTCTATGGAGATTTTTATTTACTACTTTCTTTTCATCAAAACACTCAAGGACAATTATGCATCACAAGGTAAATATCCCATACTTACCTACCAACATGACATGTCTCACTGAACCCACAGTTCAATGATTAAGCAAGATTATCTGGACAGCGGCAATCTTTTTTTTTTTTTTTTTTTGGTTTCTCAAGACAGGGTTTCTCTGTAGCTTTGGAGCCTGTTCTGGAACTAGCTCTGTAGACCAGGCTGGCCTTGAACTCACAGAGATCCGCCTACCTCTGCCTCCCGAGTGCTGGGATTAAAGGCGTGAGCCACCACCACCCGGAGGACAGCGGCAATCTTTAGGGGACCTACCTTCCTGGGAGAAGGGCATTTACACTCATTTCCTCACGGGAAACCTAATGTAGCTTCTGGGATACCACTTTTGTGCATTAATCACTTTTCATAACTGTGCCATATCCCCTCATCTATGTTTTCCTTTAAACTTCACTTCCCATTTCTCATTCTAGTCATTTCCCAAAATTCTACTTAGGTAGAACTGAAAAGAAAAAAATACTTCCTTTCTAAATATCACATTACATATTACTGTGGCACAACTATTGCAAAAATTTTCTACTTATAGAAAAGACTATGAACCCACAAAAATATTTGATTTCTTCATTATTCTTCCTTTTTCTGGTATATTAACTATTTTAGATTTGAGAATACTGAATACTTTTATTTCAAAAATAAGTAAAATGTATAATTTAAGAGCTTGAAATATTAACCGGACTGTGTTTACTAATATTTGAATGAAATGGTTATGAAAGGGATAATATAAGAATTATAAAAAGATTCTCTGAGTCTTACCTACTCATATGACCATGAGTTACCAAATGTTACATTTTTATTTATCAAATATTTTATAAAGGTAAATGGGTAAGGTGTTAATGTTGACTTTAGTTACAATTATGAGATCTTGAATTTCTTTGTTTTGCTTATTGAAGAAAGTAAAATGGAGTGGAGATTGAACTGAAGAAGAAAAATAAATTAAATAAAATGCATTTTTTACTTTAGAGAAAGATTTAGAAAAAGTCTACAATACCATTTAGTGGATAGCAGCCGACTTCTGCTCTTTGTATCCATATAACTATGGTGTCCACTAAAGATTACCAGAGACTGATTGATTTTAAAGACAATATTGGGAAGGTAAACATGTGCATATCTACAAACAAATTTTAAAGGTATATGAATGGGAATTTAAATTTAGAAATTGTCAGTGTATTTTTGTATTCTGTAAGGAAATTCAATTTTATATGAAAGCATTATGAAGTAGAATTGCAATCACTATATTAACCATTGAAGAAATGTAAAACTAGTGTTTTCTGAGTCTAATAAGTATATTAGTATATACTTAAGAGAGCAAAGTAACAATTCAAATTATTTGCTAAATAATGTGGTATAAATGATATAAAATATCAGACATTTTATATCCTTTGTACATTTATACATTATATACACATTATACATATGTACACTTTATACCCATTCTTTATACATTTGTACATATGTATATATTTATACATTATACATTTATATATATGTGTGTGTGTTTTAAGGATTTTATATATATCCTTATAACATTTCAAAGTATAGCTTTCAATAAACTTCAATACCTAATTATACTGTTAGACAAAAAATGAGAAGGGAAGGGCATTTTTCTTTATTTTCTTGTGTGTGTGTGTGTGTGTGTGTGTGTGTGTGTGTATTTGGAAACAGGGTTTCAAGGAGCCTAAGCGTTAACTTCCAAACTTCCTGATTCTCAATTATCATGCTTCATGGAGCAAGTGCTGAGATCATAGGTGCATATTAATTCAGCAAAACATGGATTTTGTTTAACCTGAAATCACAATAGGAAGAAAGAGTATTCTAATTGCTAAATATGCTGACAAGAAGAAAAGACAGGAAAACACACTCTTGTCTGTTGTATATGACAGAGATTTTGATCAAATTACATTGCCTTAGTAAGTTACTTCAAATAAAAGTGAATATGCAAATTATACCACGTACATATTTGTCCCCATGTATGTGCAACAGACATACAAGTATGCACACACATTTGTCCTTAAGGTAGTAACCATAATGTGCATTCTTCATTCTTACCGTATACAATGTCATATGTTTTATAACTGGTTACCTTTCTGTGATAAAATATGGACTATGAGGTACTATTATCATTATATTTGCAAATTTAAATTTGAACAGTTTGTGAAAATTCTTTTCTTCAATAGCCACATAGATAAATTATTGGGGTTTTGTTGTAATTTTTGCTATACTTTGAGACATAGTCTAAAATTATTGGGGTTTGTTGTCATTTTTTGTTATACTTTGAGACATAGTCTAATTCTGCAGTCCATACTAGGTTGGCATTCACTATATTGCGCAGGCAAACCTAAAATTCAGAGAAATTCCCCTACATTATTTTCTGAGTACTGGGATAACAAGAATGAGTTGCCACACTGGACACTTCATAAATACATTTTAGCAGAAGAGGAATACAGTTATGTGACAAAGATATTATATATATATAGTATATATAGTCTTTTAATCTTAATCCCTAGTGCATAATAAAAAACAATATACATACATAAGTTTTAGTATGTTTTACATGTATAAAATAAACATATAAATAACAATAATCTTAGCATCATTTATCATATTCTATAAATAAGAAAGTAAAACTATTCTTTTCCTAACTGTTCCTTTTTAATCCTTTGAGGATTTCCATTTCCTCAGGTTCATTATTTGATTTGGTCTGTGCCCATGAAATATGCCCCATGAAATAAGACTGGCTCTTTTAGAGTCTACAGCTTGAATTATCAAGACAGAACTTACACTTATGCTGCCAGAACCTAATTCATAAAATATTTCTTATGCTTCAAATTAGTTCTAAACCAGTATGGAGCTTTGGACTGTCTATACCATAAAGAATGCTCCCTTTCATCCCAAATTCATTTGCATTTTATTTGTGCCTCAAAGGAAGAACAATCAAAACTGATTAGAATCCGCAGACACTGCGCATAATGAAAAATTAATTGCATCAATCTTTTTACTGTAGTAGTCTCAACAACTCATTTTCAACTGGTCATTTTTCCACCTGCTCACCAGGGCCCAGGCAGCTGAGGCAAGCATATCTTTGACATTTATAGAATGCCAATGAAGTTAAGGTCACCAGTACATCATGAGAGCAGGAGCAGAGAGTCTTGAAAGAGATATAGATGCTTGGATGAGCCAGAACTCATAGAAGGGTTAGCGGAGGACAGAAGCATGCTATGAACAAGCCATCTCTGCACAGTTTAAATTAACAAACAGATGTGAAAGAGAAGTCTAAATCATCCACAGCAAAGGTTAGTGTAATCCTGCCTCACTGGCAAGTAACTGTAATGTGCTACTGAGATTGGCAAGAAATCAGAAACCGTATGCTAACAGGGCTGACACGGCAGGTGACTGTAATACGACAATGCACACACATCTCAATGAAATGGCCTGAACTTTTTCTTTTTAAATAGCTTTTTTAAAAATTCTTTCCAAGTCCTATACATTTATACAATGTATATTGTTCAATTCTATCCAGTAAAACTAGATGGACTCAGGAGGCTATTAGTGACAAAAAATAAAGAAATCAGCTTTTAAAATGTACATCTTTCATTCCCTTGACAATATTGTTCATGTTCTTACTCATAAACATTTTTATCAAATATCTGCTCAGTCAAAGTATAAGGTTTATTTTTAGGGTAAACTCATAGTAATGAGACTTCTTATGGTTTTCTGAGTTCTTATTATAGAGTAAATGCTAATTATATTTGTTTTTTCTTAGCATTGGCCTCCAAATGAACACACAATATAGAAGCCCCTTCAAAGAAACCTGCTGGATAAGATTATCTTTCAATCTTCAATATAGTTTAGTAGTTTTCTTCCAAAGTATTCAAAATAGTAATACAGGATCTCGTTTAAAAATGAAGAATCTTCAGCTTAGCTTCAGATTTACTGAGTTATAATTTATAGTTAAGCAAGACTTCTAAGCACGCTGAAGCTGGGATTCTTAAATATCTATCTGGCAGCATTTACCAAACATTTATGTGACACTATGTCACTGGAGAGCTTTCCAGAACTCAGATTCCTAGTTTCATCTGTTTGCCCTCTTATTCAGTGCTACTACCAAGAGGAGTAGTAAGTACCCAATTGATCCTAACATGCTGGTGGGTGCACACTTTGAGTTGCCATTCTTCTGAAAATTGAAAAAAAAATCAAAATCTCTCTTTGATATTTTCCTACACAGTCTAGGACGTGTTGATTGGGAAGAAGAGCCAGTAAGTGAACTATGTGACACATAAATATCAGGAGTGGGGTCCTCATCTCAAGAATCCATCTAAATCTCAGACAGGGCTTCTGAATTATCTGTCAATTCAGCACTCAGAAAGCAGGAACAGAGACTCCCAAAACCAAGTTGGCTATACACATCAGGTGAATCAACAAGTTCCAGAAATGGTGAGAGACCTTGCCTCTACACTGTATTAGGAACTTCACTACTGCTGTTTTAGAAAAAAGACGATGACCACTCGAGGCCAGCGTAGTCTACAAAGTGAGTTCCAGGACATCCTCAAAAGCTACAGAAAAACAAAACAAACCCTGTCTTGAAAAAACAAACCAACAAAAACCACAATGACCAAGGTAACTAAAAGAAAGAGATTTATTTGTGGCTTACAGTTCTAGAGAGATAAGAGTTCAAAAACATCATGGCCAGGAGCATGGCTGCAGGTAAGCAGCTGGGAGCTCATATCTTGATCCTTAGTTAGGGGCTACAGAGAGTCAAATCCTACCTTAATTACAAGCCTTCTCTCCAGGTCATAATACTCACCAAACATTTTACCAGTTGGGGGTCACATACTCAAACATATGAATGCATGGGAGCCAATTCTCATGCAAACCACTGCATTACAATCCCTGCCCTCTATTGGTTTATGGAATATAATAATACAAAATGCATTTACTTTAATCTCAAAAGTCATCATAGTCTTTTCCAACCTTGAGACAGTATAAAAGTCTAAGGTCTCTTCTAAGACTCAAGTAAATTTCTTAACCACAAGCCCATATAAAATCAAGTAAATTACATGCTTGCAAAATCCAACAGCACAGAATAAATATTATCATTTCTAAATTGAGAAGTGGGGTTATAGTGAGGAAACACTGGACCAAAGCAAGATCAAAACCCAACAGAGCAAAAATAGGGGTTCAGTAGTTCCATGTTTGATATCAGAGGGCTTAAACAGCTATTTTCTTCCAGCTTTGCTGATTGCACTTCTATTCCTTGGGCTGGTTCCACTCCCTGTGTTCAGCTGTTTGGCAAAAATCCTACAGCTCTTGCATATCTAAAAGTTTGTGATCTCCTAAGCCATCCAGGCTTCCCCTTCCCAGCTTCATACAGTCACCTCTTTGGGCCTCTTGCTCTGTTGGGGCTTAATGCTAGGAAAGCTTTGTCATATATTTCTTGCCCTCTGTGGCTCCTATCAACCGAGGAAGATGATCCCACAACTTCTTTATATGTACCCCATTCGTTAGCTTAAAGCCTGAATTAGTGAATCCCAGAGCCAAATTGGGTTACCTTCTTGAGAGGAGCCCTGGCCCTCTTGCATAATATTTGTAGAAGTCTGGTTGCTGCATCCTCTTTGGAGTAGAAAATTTCTTAGGCATTTTGCTTCCAAAAGGTTAACGAGATAAGATCTTGCCCTGATGTTATCATTCTAATCAGATAGATCATGGGATGGTGGGGATGGACACACCCTCCCCACACACACACACACCAAGAGCAGTAAGGAGTTTTACACAAAAAATGTTGGATAGAGGAAAGCAACGTAGAAAATGATGTATTTTATTTTACTTTAAAACAGTTCGGAGTAAATAATTATTTAAGGCAGCTTCCAGAACTAAAATCTTTCTAGGAAATATGCATACATAGTTCTACTTCTGTTCTTCTTTTTTTTTCCTTCTCTCCCTCCTCCTCCTAGTGATGTTGTTAGATATATTAAGTCAGTTTTAAGAAATCTCTTGAAAACGTTAATAATATGTAAACCCTACTCATTGTAGTCATAAAGTTTGCCAAAACACACATTCACATAATGGATATTAATGGTTGCACAGGAGCCATAAAAAGAACTAAGAAGTAAATTCTCCTTCTCAGTATGTGCTCCACATACTGCCTATTTATGGAACCTAGGGCAAGATCATAAATATACCTGGTGGTATAAATCAGTGATTATATGAAGTCACCACTTTAAAGTTCTGATATGTTTATCAGTATCTCCAAAACAAAATAATTCTACGTAATTTTACCTGATATATTAAATAATAACTGAACTATGTGCTTAACTTTGGATTCATATTTAAGAATGAGGTGGAAATTTGTCTCACCACTGCATGGTGATTAGAAAGTCAAATGCTGTAGTGCAGCATTCTTTAGTAAAACCTGGAAAAGTTAATGAAGAGTACTGGAGAACTGGAAGCTGGAAACTTGTTACAAGACAGGTAGCTACATTTAGTACAGCTTCTAAACATAAATTTGCTTAAGGGAAATTAAGTTTCAGGAGACTTTTGATTTTGGTATACTAGCAAATTATCCCAATTTGAAATTTCTAGCAAGTATGTATGAATGCTGCCAAGCAAAAGCACACATTGTGTGCTTTTCTGTTCCCATAATTACTAAATATTTTTGTGACAAAAATATTGGTGACCTCTTCTCTCAAATCAGTTCTGCATACAATCTCCTCTTGAAATCATGGTCATCTGGTAACACATAAATTTAATATTTAGCCTGGTTACTTATAAATGTTGTGTTATACCGCTGCAGTTAAAAAAAAAAACAATGACCAAATAAAATACTGAATATAGCAAAGTCTAGTTCGGTAAAAGAAAACAATTAGATGTTGCTAAGTAGGTACAATGTGGACTTGAGTGTGGTCACGTCATCAGAAAGCCTGTCTCAACTATGAAAGCTGTAGTTATGGAGCTCTCTGCAGAATATGTAGGCAATTGAATGGAGAATCTCATTCAGGCAGCTGTTCTGGTATTGTTCTTTCCAACAGATGGTTTTTCAGTGCTTCTATATCCTGAGAGAGGGACCATGTAGGCCTTGAAAGTTTCAGATATTTCCAGATTTGTGAAGGTTATTTTTTTTCTAAGTCTTACAAACCTCCTTCCAGAATGGAGGAAACCTCTACACAGAAATGTATTACCAAACTCTTGCTTTAATTTGTATCTTTTCAAAATTTTTGCTCTCATTTTTTGCCAGATTTGTAGACAAGATTTTAAATTTAGGTGGTATTAATGTAACTTAGAATTGTGCTTGAATTTCATATTCTTCTTGATCACATATTTATAATTTTCTTTTTATATTGGGGAATCTGTTCTTACTTTCATTGATTTCATTTAGATATTCTATGGAGTTGATACAAATTTTTTGCTACAAAAGACCTTGAAAATTATGTAAGACATAAAAAAATAATTAGTAGTTAATGGAAGTGACATCCTTGCCTTGTTACCGAATTGAGTTGGAAATGTTGGAAGGCCTTGCTCTTCAGAGGTTGCAGTTTATTGACCTGTCAGCTATCTCAAAAGTTCAACAATATGAGAACTCCCCTCAAGTCCCATCAAGAATTTCTGTTCTCTGCCTGCCTTATATAGAGAATGTCTCTGGGTCTGGAGGGCTGACCTTACCTGACAGCTGTCTGTAATTTTGGATGCCTGATTTATCACTAGGGTTACCCTTGGCACAGTTACCTGCTAAAAGCCTGTCACCTGTTGCAATAGGGTAGCTAAGTCTTGGTCTAGGAGCTGCTGCAGGACCCTGCTGCCACATGTAAAGTTTTATCATAGGACAGTGTCACTTAATTCAAATTAGGGTTTGTCCCCAAACTTCCTAATTTTGTATATTCCTTGTACTCTGAAATAAGGTTGAGCTGATTAGCAGAAGTCATCTCCCAGAGGGTTATCTCCATTTGTATCCAGGGCCATCTGAATCCTGTTCCCCACTTCTGCTTCCTCCACCCTCGTAAACCCATGCAACTAATGATCCTGGGGAAGAAGCATATCCATAGAATGCATCAGTTTTCTAACGTAAGATTATATTTTTAAATGCAAAACTTATGTATTTGTATTTTAAAAATTTGTACCGTCAATTTTACCAATTTTCTGAGCATTGTAGCTTTTAAGTGAATTGAACTGCATTTTAAAATATACTTTTTCTGAATTTAGAGATATTATTGTCTAACTTTTCTTTGAAAACCTATTGATATTATAACTCGCATTATTTTATTGTCCAGTCTTGTGTACCTAAGATATATAGCACTTAATTACGATAAATAAATCTCTTATACACATCATTAGATTTGACTTGATATTATGTTTAGAGTATTTAAGTATTCATGAGCTATGTTGGTCTGTGCTTTCCTTTCCTTGGGATATTTTGATCTGGTTTGGATATTAGAGTTACACGGGCATTCTAGAATGTGTTAAAAGGTACTCATTCTCTTTCTAGATTCCAAAAGATATTATAGATTCTCTGTGTAAATTCTTATTTTAAAAGCTTTATAGAATTTATGAGTGAATTTATCTAAATCTAGTGAAACCTGTTTAGGGGGTTGATTATATGTTTGATTTTTTCAGTATCTTTAGGCCTGCTCTTGTTTTCCAGCTCTCTGTGGGCATAAAAGCAAAGTATACCTTCAAAGAATTTGTCCATTTTTTAATTTACATTACAAAACTTGTAGCCTGAGATTTATTAAAATTAATCATTGATTATCCATTTAATATTTTTGAGAACTTAAATGATACTTCTCTTGTATTTTGATATCAATGATTTATATCTCTTTTGTAAGGCTTGATAGTGGCATCTGATTTACATTGATATTTCCAAAGAACCAAATTTTAATTTACCTTCATATTTTGATTTCCTATTTTTATTTTCATTGATTCAAGCATTTCTTCTATTTTGCTGTGTTGGATTAAAGTTGATATTTTAGTTTCATAGTGTACAAGCTTTGATATTTGATTTTTATCTCTCATCCCTTATAAATATTCAAGTAATGATAGAAATTTTTACATGAGTTCTACTTTTACTGTTAACTCACATTTTAAATAATGTTATGATTTTACTGCACCACAATATATTGAAATTAATCGTCTTTGATTCCTTTTGATCAAAAAGGGTGTTACTTAATCACAAGTGTAAGACATTTTAGATGTTGTGCTGTTGTCACATTTGTCAAATAAAGGGTCAATATTGGGTTTCTTCATCTATAGCAATAGACTTTATGTTCTGAAACTAGTCTACTTTGAAACTGGAGCTAACTATTTTGGCTAAGTTAGCTGCCCTGAAATATTCTATGACCATTCTATAACCATCAGTAGGGTTTCAGAAGAGTCAACAAACCAAACTTTTAAACTACTTAGTAAGTATTAATTCTCAAGTCTATAGTGTTCCTTAGAAACCACTCAGCCATCTCTATAAACCTTATAGTGTTAAATGGATGTAACTATTCCAGCTTTTATTAGATTCTAGTCAGATTGTGAACGTATATCTACTATGGTCATGCCAACGTAGAAATTATGACAGAAACTTTGTGTGTATGCCTATCTTTATGATAATATTCAAAAATGTTGAAATGCCATTGACATATATATTTGAATCACAGTGGATCACATGCTGATTCAAATTCCATCATTGAGGTCATTGTGTCAGGTTAAATGAAGCTAAGAGAATAGTTAGTAACCACCTTGATCTTAAAATACACATCTTAAATTTATGAAACAAAGGCAGAACCATTTCATTTGTCCAGAGGCAATGATGTAAAGGTAGAGCTGAAATGAGGCCTAATAGTCATCCAATGCACTCTGTGCATCTTACAGACAAAAATCTGGGACCGAACTACAATCTTGCTCAAAGTTAGTAATAGGCTTTGTTCGATATTCCTAAGGACAGAACCATGTCATCTCTTTCCGGTATTCATTATTAGTTTTAGAAATGCAGGATATTGCAACCTTTGAACCATTACCAAGTTTTCTGAAAGCTTTTAAGGGAACAAATACGATAAAACTTTCACCAGTGAAGAATGTGAAATTTATTATGACAATATAGATTTCCTCTTTCCAAGACACAGAGAACAAGACCTATGATTGTATGGAGTCCAATAAATGAAAGACTGCTGACAAAATGATTTAATATGGACTGTGTAAAGTGTCAATTATTAAATATTTCATACCTAGTGATAAGGGACATGAAAAGATAAATTACTACTTCTGTGACAGAGTAGAAAATATGCTCAGAAGACATGAGACACCTGAATTGTCAAGTTAGAAATGACCCCATTAGAGGGATAAGAAGCATGGGAAAGAAATAGAAAATGCTATGCTTTACTGGGCATGACAGTGACAGAATTGTTTGCAATTTTTTTGTACAGTCTCTGTAAACAAAAGGCCATTTTTAGCAGAAATTAGACATCCAAGAAGCTATTTTTCTAAAGCCTTGTACTTAATCTAAATTAATCTTAACCAATACAAACTATGAAAATTGTATTTTGTATTTATGGGATACCAGGTGGTATTTTAATACATCTTTAGGCTATATAATGTTCTAATTCAGTTAAATCTGTCCTCTAATTATAAATTATTTCTTTATGATGAAAATATCCATATTCCTTTTTCATTGCTTTTTAAAATATATAGTACATTATTTATCTATACTCCACAGGACATCAGAAATTCTCTTTTTTATTACCTGCATATATAATATTGATTCTTAATAAAGTTTGACTTAAAGCTCTTACATTCAACATTCAAAATAAATGTAAAACATTTATAGGCAAGAATGCCATCTAAATGGTTAATATAATTTAATATCAATAATTCAGGTTTGGAATAAATAATCTTATTTTCATGGGTTTTTACTTATTCTCATAAACTTTTAATTTATATTTTACATTTATGTGATTTGATTTCATATAAAATCAATTATCCTACTTAATTTTTCTTTCTGTTACATGTTGATACAGATAAGGG
Organism: Microtus ochrogaster; assembly: GCF_000317375.1. Taxonomy (NCBI): domain Eukaryota; kingdom Metazoa; phylum Chordata; class Mammalia; order Rodentia; family Cricetidae; genus Microtus; species Microtus ochrogaster. Next base: position 37,159,936 of record NC_022027.1, on the reverse strand, counting down.
AAATTTTGATATAGATTAGAGGGAAAGACTTATGATGCTTTTCTCTTCTTTGTTATATTTCGTAATTACATCTCTTCTTAAAAAAGATTCATAATTTAAGCTATGAAGGTGCCATCAAACTATAAGATTCATGCAAATTACATGCGAACACTTTAAAATTGATATAATGTCTTGGATGGAATAAGATTCTATGTTATTAAGAATCTCTTACGTGATCCTCATGGAGAATGAGAAAGAAAGCAAAAAAGAAGGTCAAAGGACCAGATTCTTAGTATTATCCTAAAGGCACATATTTAACTTTCTTCAATTACCCTCTTCACCTAAAGTTCCTTCACTTTCAGTAGTGTCAGGTGTAGGAGGCCCTGCTTTAGCATGTGGTTCTTTGGGGAGGATTAAAAATCAGCACCTTAACAACCTACCACTTGCTCACAAAGGGTAAGAGTTATTTAATGGTCTATCCCTAAGAAACATAATACCTTAATTGTCCTAGAATTTTTCTCAAGACAACATGACTGGTTTTTTGTTTTGGGGGAGGGTTTGATTATTTTTTTTCAAAGAAACTTTTGAACTTTGAGCCCACATAGAAATAAATTATTATTAATTTTGAAATTAATGTCCATAGACCTTGGCCATTGCATTTTGTACTATTTCACCTTAAGAATATTTTATTAATATTTGAAAGCACTGCACATGTAAAATATTCTCCAAGATGTCATCACAATATTTTAAATTAACCTATTAAATTGTGTTTCTTGTCATTTTGAGGAGAACATGAATCCCAGTACTCTATTCTTTCTAAAGAGAACATACCTCTCACATTTTCTTATGCATGATCTTATATCAATGGCTAAGAAAGCAGAAACAGTAATCACATAACTGGGTTGAAATGCAACCTTCTACACTTATTATCTGTTGCTTTCACAAAATATATCCAGTTGAAGGGGAAAGGGAAGAGGCAGGGAGGCGAACAGAGAAAAATGTGGAGCTCAATAAAAATCAATAAAAAATATACCCAATTTATTTGTACCTTGTCAGGGTCTGAGAAATGGCAATAGTGTGTGGGTGTGTTGGGAATTATTCTAAATATTGATGAAAGATCATTTTTGCATTGTTATAGACTGTAAAAGTTATGTTATTTTCACTTTGTTGATCAAACACTATATTGTACATCAGTAAAATATTAAATATATTACGGTAACAGAAATATAACAGTGAGAATTATGTTCTTCCTAAAGTCTTCTGAATTTTTTGTCTTTTCTTACACTGCTATTTGTGCAGTGTTTGAAAAGTTTTTTTTTTTGTGGTTTTCAACCTGGGAGAAGAAATGAATTGACATGGAGTGTTGGAAGCGATTTATGCCTGTCTAGAGAATGCATTGAAACATGAATACTTTCACTGTAACCCAGGCAAGCATTAATCAGTACTTCACCACTGCCTGGAGTGACTTCCCGTGATAATATAAAAGGAATTTTCCCCCAAACAAATGTCAAAAATGTGTGTTGTAAGTGTTTCTCCGGAAGGAAACAGTTTTTGATGAAAGCGTTTTCTTTGTCGATGAAATGAAACATCTTCTGATTTGACACACAGCATGTCAGTTCCGGGTGGTTAGGAAAATACAGCACTTATTACTCAGGAAAGGAATGAGGGTTGTAAATTATATCAAAGCCTATTACACACGGTGAATGCTCTGCAAAGCCAGGTAATGCCACCTATATACATAAGGGTTATCAAAACCCATTAAAATTGGCCCTTTTAGGTTTTCAAACTGAGATTAATTTCCTAACATTCCCCTTTTAAAGGAAACCTTTCTTTCTCAGAAGCCCTTGCTCTCATGGGACCTTTTCACCATTTTCCTGATAGCCAGAGGCTAATAAGCAATCCCCTGGATCTTGGAGGGCATTTCATTTAAATTTATATTGAGAAATTTACAGTCTTATTAAGTTGCCTTCCCCTGAGATTCATTTTGCCATGTTTCATGAGTACGTCATTTTAAATAGGTGTCATTTAAAAGTTTGCCCCATATTTTTATGGGCCACAGTACAATCAAATGAGGTTAAATAACACTTGCCCATTTCCATGTGCAGAGTCCACAGAAATATTTTTCCTTGTTTTGATTTTACATGGCTTATTCACAAGTACTGCTAGCATGTTCCACAAATGTCCAATACACTGGATCCAAAATCCTCAACTAGTAATGTTTAGAAATGGTCAATGATTAAAAATAGCATTGGCAAATAAGAGTAAATAATAAATTTAGAATTTTATATATAAAGCAATGTACTTTAAATAGTATTTATTAAGATGGAAAAAAGTTGAATTATTTCCTTATTTTTTACTAGACTAAATACTTTTTTGGAATCTTACAAACCCAATAACAATACACATCATGCCTCAAAAGTAATGTTGCATATTGAGGGCTCTGAATAAATTCATTTTTATTATGGTCTCAAGGAAAAGTTCAATTAATTTTCAAAGATTTTTCCTCTTTCAAAGTGGTACACTAAGCATTTTCCAATAGGGGAACCATGGACATAGGTAGTTCAGACATCAATCTACAACAAAGTCCCTCAGCTCTCATTAGCAATAGTAGAACTGATCAAGCTGTGTTGATAATAATAACCATTTCAATTTCCAAGAATTGTAGAAACAAATTGAGACACACTGGTATCTTAAAGCAGAAATGATTTCTCTTGGAGTTCAGAAAAATAGTGGGAGGAATGACATGTGCTCTCCCAAAGCTCCAAAAGATCTTTTCTTTTCTCTTTTTTTTTAGCAGCTCTAGGAAGTGGTCACCACGATATGGTGTTCCATATCTTGTAAGTGCACAAAAGGAATAAGCGCTTTTATCATCATATGAATTGTGTTTCTCTATTTTGTGTCTTTGTTTTTTTCTCTCCTTATAAGGATGTTATTGTTTAAAATTAATTAAAACATAAGAGCATACTGATTTTATTACAATTGCAAGGACTTTCTAAATACAGTCACATTCACAAGTACCACAAACCAAAGCTTTGACATAAATTTTAAAGGGATAAAACTCAAGACACAAGCACAAACCATGAAAATGACAAAGACACATATACTCACACTCTTGAATGCTGAAGGTCTTAATAACCAATAATCCTTTTCATTTTACAAAGTGAGGCTTCCAGGCTCTTTTTTTTTATTGTGAATAAACTGAGTCTAAAGTTGCTAAGAACTAGTGGAGTAATAGAATCCTAATCTACCTAATTATTATCTTACTCTGTAACTTCTATGAAACCAAGAAAATGAGATAGTTTTTGTTTGACTGGATACAGTTCACTGGAGTTGCATAAATTCTCCATATCCTCATCAGTCTCTGAAGCATTGGTAGCCAATGATAGTAGTCTCTAGCACAGTGTTTCTCAACTGTCACTCTTTAATGCAATTACTCATGTTGTGGTGATCTCAAAGCACAAAATAATTTCTATTGATGATATAACTATAATTTTGCTACTGTTATAATTAATAATCTAAACATTTGTGTTTCCTGGTGTTCTTAGCTGACCCCTCTGGAAAAGTTGTTTGAACCCTTTAAAAAAAGGTCCTGACCCCAAAGTAACCTCAAACTTGTGCTTCATATATTATGATTTCTTCTCCAGCAACACAAGGAATTCACTTTATTTTAGTATGGATCCACATTTAAACATTTAACCATCCTGAACTGAGAGAATGGAAAATGTAGCAAGAAACTAGAAAGACAGGGACACCAATCTGAAAACTCTATGACTCAGAACTTGTCTGCATCCCTGTTGTGGGTCTGAGGAATAGCACAGAAACCAGAATTTTATTCCATCTGTGAGTCACCACGTCAGACTCAATGGGTGGACTCCATGTCCGTGAGAGCCCTCTTCAACGTGTAAGAGCAAAGCAAATGTAAAAAAAGGAACCAATTCAGAACTATGGGTGCCTGGGACATGTGGCCTTCCTCCATGAATAACTATCAAGGACTCTTTAGTCACCCTGTGACTGCTCAGCTCACCCTGTGACACCTGAGCTCAAGGCATAAGTACTAACGATGGTGGCAAGGCAGAGGACCACAGACATTGTTCTATAAAATGAACCAGTGTAGGTCAGATGCCAGGTGTTATAGTTTAGGTAAAATGCTATGGATTCTTAAGTGGCTGCAGTGGGCAGCCGGTCCCGAGACTACACCACAGGTCCATGAATTGGTAGCAGGCAGAGCGTCCTTAAAGCAGCCAGTCCCAGGCATGGATGGCACAGTTTCCCGAGTGGCTGCAGTGGGCCATGAGTCCCAGGCAGGGAGACATGTGGTGGGTGAGAGACTTGATGGGGCAGCCAGTCCCATGATGAGAGACAGACAAAGAGATGGGCATACCATGAGACCCCCACAGGCTTCTGAAGGCAGCTCGTCCTGAGCAGGGAACCACGCACTCATGAGAGACGGAGACATGGATAGGCATGCCATGCAGAGTGAGGTTGGATATTTATTTAGTGGGTAATGGAGGGGAAAGGGAAGAAGGGGAGAAGAGCAGAAAGGCAGGAAGAGACAGGGGAGGGGAGAAACAGAAGGGTTGGAAATGAAGAAGTGGGTAGAAGGGAGAGACAGAAGATATCTCTGAGAGAGAAACGTAAAATGAAGGGAGTCAGCCTGGAAGCTGAAGATGAGCTGGCCTCAGAAGACAGGGTTGGAGGGGAGTGGGCGTGGTTTGTCTCAACTTGACAGAGTAGACCATTACACCAGGTTCTTCCAAACTCAACTAATGGGTTCTTAATAATTCTGAGTCTTCATAGTAACTATCTTAAGATTTTCCATTCCATGAATCCATGATGAGACTATTAGCAAGATATGTAATGACAAGGACCACACCACACAGATCTATCATGTGTTTATTTCCCCAGCCTCTAAAATATATGTGTTAGACAAAGGATCAAATGCTGAAAGTTCTGGTTTAATTTGTCAAATCAAAACAGGACATAGCAGAGAAGTAAACTGATAATACAGTTCAAGTAACCATAAGAGAAATTTAATAACACTTCTAACAAATGAAAGCACACAAAATTCTCTAAATCATTAAACTAATGTTAAGTTAATAAAGTATGACAACATCAGGAAACATTTATATGAACTAGTTTATTCAAAATTGATTAAAATTACTTAAAAAGAAAAAAAAGACAAGGAAAATGATCCTCATTTTCACCTACCAACACTGCTATATCCATAATACATGACCTTTTCCCTTGGATTTTACATAATTAAAATAGGCTTCAAGTATGTCTAAATCGAGATCATAAGACATTTTAAATAATTTTCTCCCTATTTATTTCCATTA
>NC_022027.1:37152286-37153528 GCF_000317375.1 Microtus ochrogaster | reverse complement strand
AGGGGGATACCTATATGTTTGTCTTTGGATTCACGTTCTCATTTAGCTTCTCTAGGATTGCGAATTATAAGCTCACTGTCCTTTAAATATGGCTAGAAACCAAATATGAGTGAGTATATCCCATGTTCCTCTTTTTGGGTCTGGCTTACCTCATTATGTAATTTGTCATGGTTCCTAATCATTATCATTCCAAACACCACTGCTACTGTATCTCCCCCTCCTCCATCCCTGTTTACCTCCTTTTCATCTGTTCTCCTTTTCTATTCTTTTCTTTTTTTCCTCCCCTCCTCTAATCTCCGCTCTTCACTTTTCTCCTCCTTCTCTGCACTGTTCTTCCCCTTCCTCTTCTTCCTCTTTTTTCCTATCCCCCATGAAATCCAGTGTGAGTGGAGTATAATTTTAATAAAATATGATGTGCCTGACAAATAAAGTCATGTGTAAAACGATTTGGTGAATCTAAAAGATGTTCTGGCTTAAAGAGAAAACTTTGTTACGACATCACTTGCCTATTAAATTTAGGACACAGAAATCGCATGCTGTGGAATATTTAAACATGTAAAGATAAGTTAACTTTCCTTATGTTACTAAATACTTTAACTACATGATGTTGTGTTACGTTTGTTTTCACTGCATTTGTTCAATGCAGTAAATATATTTTGCTGTTTTTATCCCTCCTGCCTATGGCACTTGATTGGTCCAATAAAGAGCTGAATGGCCACTAGCTAAACAGAAGAAGGATCCGAGGGGATGGCAAGAGAGAGAATAAATAGGAAAGAATGAGTGAAGAAGGATCAGAGGGTGAGGGAGAAGGAGAGGAACACACCTGGAGTCAAAATTCAGGAAGCCATCACTCAGAAAGACACAAGAAGCAGGAAAGTAAGACATAAAAAAAAAAAGAGGTATAAAGCCCTGAGGAAAAATGTAGATGAAGAGAAATAAGTTATGAGAGCTAGCAAAAAAAATAAGCCTAAACTAAGGGTAAGTGTTTACAATTAATAATAAATATCTGAAAAAAAATAAATATCTGTGTCATGATTTGGGAGCCCTCAAAAAACCTGATTGGTGCTCCCCTCAAAAAACAGCCTATTGCAATCACAAGTAGATTTTATTTTTTCATCTGTGAAGAAAGATGAGATCGATTATCAAGTTTTAACACATAAAGATTTTGACAAAATCTTTGGTTGAGAGGCCAACCATATTAAAATAATATTCATTTTTAATATCAATATAAATTGTTAGAAA
>NC_022027.1:37143183-37152186 GCF_000317375.1 Microtus ochrogaster | reverse complement strand
TATTTATTTAATCTCTTTTAATATACTTTATATTTATATATTAAATGGATTCTTATTTCTTTTGATCAAATAAATTCTCAAAATATAAACATGGAAAACACAAAATTTAAAAAATGTTGAGAATTATTCCAACTAAAACTTGGAATAATGCAGGAGCTGGAGAGAAGGCATGGAGGTTAAAAATATTTATGGCTGTTGCAGAGGACCTGAGTTCAGTTCTCAGAAACAGTAAGGGCTCATAACTGCCTTTCACTCTAGTTCCAGGAGACCTGAAAACATCATCTGGCCTCTATTAGGACTTACAAGCACATGGTGTACATAAACTAAGCCAGGCACACACTACTATATATAAATAAAATTAATAAATCTTTAAAAACTGACATATTTAAATAATAAATAATCATAGTTTTGAGTTATAGTTCATTTATTTCATATATCTCAACAACACATTTAGAGTTCTATAACTATGAAAATTTAAAATACTTATTACAAGAATTTAAAAGTCTTTTTATAATTTTGAAAATACAACTCAAAACTACTCAGATGTCAATTCTTTGATTAAAATGAGTTTTAGGAGAAAACTCATAGGAAATAAATAATCTATTGTGAAAGCATATTTATTGAGGGCTGTGGCACATCAGGATTTATGTTAAGGATTTGCATGTGAAATCTTATTATTAGAGCTCCATGAATAGTGTATTAATATTCCTAGCATAAAGACTGATAGAGCTTAGTGACTCTTATAAATTCATTTTTTTAATGATTGGGATTGAATCACCAAGTCCATATGAATCCAAAGCTAATGCTGTTTCATTATATTAAAGTACTGCACAGACACAAATCTAGAAATATAATTAATTTATTCTTTCCATCAAGATACTGAGACTGCCCTCTCTGCTAACTAGTATACAGTCATCATTATAATGTAATGTACTTCATAGTAAACTACTAGACTTCTGAACACTATTTTTTAATAATTGCATTCTTTGTTAACCAGCTGGAATCACAAATTGATATTTTACATTTATTTATTTATTTATTCTTTCTCTCCCTCTTTCCCTCTCTCTCTCCTGTGTGTGTGTGGTGGGGGAGATGGTTCACATGGTATGGTATCTGATTTCAGGCTAGAAAAAACTTGGTGAAGTCAGTTGTCCTGTTTGATTCTGTGGGTTTCAATTGGTAGAATATGGGTTTAATATTTGGTGGCAAAGGTCCATATTTGATTAACCTTCTTGCATAACAGAGAGATATTTTTAAAATACAAGTACGAATAATTTATGTATTTTAAAGCCTGAGATATATCTACTCATCATCTTTGATTTAAAGTCATAGGCTATATGTCATCTTTGTCCTCATGCTATACACATTTATTAGCATTGCAAAAAAATTTCTCATCGGAGTAATTTTGAATGTGATTTTTTTATCAAACAAGAAATATTGCAGAATACCATATTTTTCTAGGACACTGCTAAATTAGCACTTAAATTTAGATTACTCTATTATCTGTTCTTGGATATTCAGAATATGTACTCTATTCCACAAAGTACAAAATCCACTTATAATACTTAAGGGAAGAATTGTAATGTATACATGAATATGGTACTTTTAACTATTTTGTATGTTTTCTAATCAAACATCTGTGAAAATGTATAAAAGGAATAATGACTTAAAGCACAAAGCAAGTGGACTGTCACAACTGAAGCTACAGCAGTAAGAGATGTGCATAATGCCATGTGAAGAATTGAGTCATGGGTCATTTGGAGAGTACTTTCTAAGCATGGGATAGCTTCTCAATCTCAGACTCAAAGTAACAATAAAAAAAAAACCCTCAGGAAGCATAGAGTGAAGGAGGGAAGGATTAAGAGATGTATGTAGGCATGTAAATCAAGAAATAAAATATGTCATAAATCAGATATAGATTGTATACTAAACAAAGTCTGATGGACCAATGAAAAGAAATCTGTTCAAATGAAGATACTGATTATTAAAATGTTCAGTTTTAAAAATGGAGATCTTAAGTAAAATGCTGTAGTACATACTGGTGACTATATAGGTTAAAGTAACAAAGAAATTATCTATTAATTTTTCAAAAACTTTGATGATTTCAGAAATGTAAGTCTATCAATTATTTCATATTAGATTGTTTAACTCAAATAGAATTCATTTTAATTTTTGTTTGAGAGAAATTTATGAGTTTATTTTTAGGAGATGGGAGTAAAATCAGTAAGACAAAGAGAATACTGGGTTGTAATTTTGAGGATATCGTTGTGTGACACTTGCTGTGAGAAGTCTCTCTGTATGCTGTAAATATGTTTTATTACCATTGGTTAATAAAGGTCTTGATTTGGCCATTAGCCGGAATAAAGACAGAAGGGAAATCCAAGTGGAGATACAGAAGAAGAAGGGTGGAGTCTGGGCAACTCATACAGCCTCTGAAAGAGCAACATGTCCAGCACCACCAGTAAGCCACGGACCACACAGTGATACACAGATTAATAAAACTGGGTTAATTTAAATGTAAGAGCTAGTTAGTAATAAGCCCAAGACATTGACCAAACATGTACATATAATATTATAATATTAAGCTTCAGAATGTTTATTTACAAATGACTGTGGGGCCAGGTGGGGACAAATACCAACTCCTCCTCAATAGGGAATTGAAGACAAAGATAATGATATCAACCACCAAAATCAAACTTCTTGGTGAGCCAATCAATTTTACAGGAATATGGATGAGGGTCAATTCCTGTCTAAGGAGAGCTCCTAAGAGATGGCCTGCATGGGCCTACCCTCAGAACATCTTGTTTTACCTGCCTTTTAATAGCCTGTGTCTTATTGAGCTTCCCTCCAAGAGTGAAGGTTTTATCCTCGGAGGCCATTGTTATAGAACAAGAAGAAATGAGAGATGTGTGATATTAGATCAAAGATGTGTCTTCATTATATGAGAAGAAATTTATGAGAAAAAAATTGACTTAATGAAAGTAGAAAATGAATAGAACTTGAAAGATAAAAAGGTGTTACAAAAGAAAGTCAGGACATAAAACAGGATGAGTAACAGAATGTCTTTCTGGGTCTGAAGGAACGCAGAGGACCAGGAAACACAAAGAAGTTGGAGAGCCATCCAGGAGTTAGAAAAGATGGCCTAATTGGTAAAGTGCTCACTTATGAGTAAGAGAACCTGAGTTTGATCACCAGTAAACACATAAATAACTAAGTATGGTTGGTATACCATTAATATCAGCAGGAGGCAGAAATGCTGGTCCTTGGAGCTCTTTGGCTAGACTAGATTCTATGCTGAGTTCCAGGCCAATGAGACACTACTTTCATAAAAGATGGTGGTTTGTGCTCATGAAACACCGATAAAAATAAAATTCATAACATTATTCAGCTATTGATTGCATAGTAGAAAAACATGAAACTAGGCAAACTGGTAGCTATAGACAGTATCCTCAAACATTGGGAAACACAAAGGGATGCATTTTGTGAAACAAATATAATGAACAGGCAAATCTGAAATTCTTGGTAGAAAAATCTTATATTAAAAAATAGTAGAAACTTTCATTTGGTGATACCTTTATCTATGTTTCCTATTCCCCTCCAATATAAAAGAGATTTCTGTGACATCGGTTATAAGTATGATCACTTCAGTGTCTCAGAAACTGTTCCCATGTGCTGAAGTAGCTGAGATTACAAAGGAAAGGATCATTGGCTTGATGCTGCCCATGACCAATTTATTCCCTAAGAGTATAGTTTTGTGAAATTTGATGACAACCAGCATTCTGGCATGGAGAGTTGAGGCAGCAGATTGGTATTCTTTCACTAAGCCCCTTTGCATTATGAGGGAATTTGAAAAGCAAATACGGTACTATTTCATTGTATCCAAAACCACCAAGAAAATTAGTCACAGGTCTTTTCCTGGTATGAGAAAATGGATGAACATTAGACTTTGAGTCTGAATAATCTAGGAATACTGAAATTTAAGATTAGTTGGAACTGTTAAGGTGGAAGACCATAATTCACTAATGAAAAGGGAACAATATATCATATACCAACTAAAGTGAGAACTTCTAGAACTGAAAAGCTTAGTAGTCAGTAGTCTGTTGCATTCATATGTCTGTCATTTAGTAAATTTATATTTACCTCAATATTTATTAATGAGCCCTCTTATAAAGACTATTCTATGTAGCTACAAAAAGTCCATCTATTTATGAAGGTTACTCTATAATGTAGGTGTTGGATTGTAATTGGGCTAAAGGTTGGAAAAGTGGGATCACTGTCTCATGTCAAGTGAACAATGTGTTCTGGAATAGAGTTGATTAGGAAAAAACAGCTAAGCTAGAGAAACCAGTCTGAGAGGAATATGAAAGTAAAAAGTAAAATTAGAGGCTTTAAGGCAAAAACTTACTGGAACGGTCCTCTGCTAGAAAACCAGAAAATGGAGATTAGGATTCAGGAGAACTGCTTCATAGAGGTTTCCTCAATCTCAAAAGCACTTGTCAGTGCTTTCTGACCAGTAGGGTTTCTTCACATAGGACAGTATTGGGAAATAGCAACTTTAGTCTAACTTGCATTTATGATTAGTTGTTGCCTGTATGTAAAAGAGCAAGGTACCAGAAGATAAGTAAGTATAGTGACAATTAACGTGAGTTAAAATTTGCTGATGCATTTTTGTAAGATATAGGGAAAAGGGAGATTTCAGGAAAATAGAGGTTGGGGGTGAACATTAGAAAGAAATCAGCATTGATAATATGATGAATCTTTCAAAATTAAAACTCCAACCAGGTTTAATTTGAAGGTTCCCTGTGGATAAGTAACTTTCATATTCAATTATCACTTCAGTAAAATTCCAGGAGGGAGTGTGGAAAAACAAGCAAGTTCCATTTATTTAATAAAAGCTCCATTAATTTATATCCTACATACTATGCATTTAGATTTCATTAAATTGGATTAATTATCCTTATCTAAATATGTCTTATAATTTATTTAAATATGTCTTATTATTTTTCCAAGTCATATTTTAGAAAGTTATTGACCAGTTTAATTTTCCTTAAGGTTTTACTCCAAAACTAAGCCGTAGAAGGGGTCATGAGAAGAGGCAATAAAATTGGTCACATAAAGATCTTAAGGCCAGCAAAGGGCAATGAAGCTGTGTTTTTGAAAAGGCAAAACATAAGCAAACAAAAAAACTTTTTAAAGGAAAGCTATAAAATAAACAAGGGAGAAATAACAATTAGTAAATAACAAACAAGGAGGCCAAAGGAGGCTTAGAGCCTAGGAATGTGTAAATATACATTAAGGGACATTCAGATTCTTAGGACGTACAATTGCCTGGGTGATTCTTTTCAATGTCATTCCATTAAATTTTCCCCCATAATTTCTATTTCATTTTCTCTTTTCCTATTACTGAATAGATTTTTTTTCCTGACATAATAAATCCAGGTTATGATTTTCTCTACCTCTCCTTCTCCAATTTTCTCTCCACCTTTTTGGTCTGGATAAACCCCCTTTCTGTCTCACATTAGAAAGCAAACAGCCTTCTAAAGGATAAAAAAGTATAATAAAATAAAACATGATAAAATAAAAACAAACACATCGTATTTGGTCAGTACAAACAAACAGAAGGAAAAGAGCCAAACAGAAGTGCAAATATTACAAACCTGTTCATACACACCCCAGGAACTCCATAAAACTTTCATCTTGAACCCATATTATATATGTAAATTACCTGGTGGAGACTGGCAGAGACCCTGTGCATACTGCTTCAGTCTGTGTTCACATGATCTTTGACCATGTTGGTTCAGAGAGCTTTGTTTTCTTGATGATGTCCAAGCACCCTAACTCTTAAACTCATTTCACCTCCTTTTCCAAGGGACGGGGCTTATTTAGACCTAGTCTTCCAAGGTCTCTCACTCTCTGTATGGTCTCTCTACAATGCCACATGTGGGACTCTGTATGTGTTTCCATCTGTTGCAGGAGCAAGATTCTCTGATGTGATGGCTGAGTAAGGCAATGATCTACTTACCTGGCTAGAGGTATATATATATACATATATATATATGTGTGTGTGTGTGTGTGTGTGTGTGTGTATTTAATATATTTAATGTAAGATATGTAAGAAAACTGCAGTTGGAACTCTGTTTTACATTGATAGATGACTGTGTCTGCTCCAGTCCTAAGGATGAATCACGTTGTCATAAAAGCATTCAATATTGGCTAAGGAAAAAAGACACTCAAGAATTTCTACAGCTAATGAATCATTAAATATTTTTTACAACTGATTTATTGTCATAATGTACCACACCATGTCAAATAGTGCAAAAAATAATTTCAAAATGAATTCTGAAAGCTTTGGTGATAATCATGCTTCTGATTTTGGGTCTAGCATTTGAATACTAGAATAATCCTATTATCTCCTTGATAATATCCACAATATACTACCTTTTCATCAAAACAAACAAAACCCCAAGAGGTAGCCTAAGATGAAGACCAATGGGCAGTATCTACTGAAAATTTGCCTTCCAGTACAGGATGAAGAAAAACGCATGCAATGTTCCACTGCCACTAGAAGAAGCATGTAGACATTGCCTAGGTCCAGTGATAAGAAATTTAAGATGATGCCTAGGTGCAATGCTAAGGATTTAACTTCAGTTCCTGAACCCTAAAACCATCAGATATTCACCTTTAGCTCGAGAACTTTCATTGGTTATATGGCAACTCATATTTGACTTTATAGCTAACCTCCCAAACCATATGTGTAAATGAAATGTCTATTTATTTAAGACTTTTATTAAAATTGGATGAAATTCTAGTAATAGGGGACACTTATGAGGGCCTTGAACTTCCAATCTAAAGTTATTTATTTAATCTCCTTTTAATAACAAAATTAGGTTCATTTTCATAGTCTAAAGCAGATATTTTTCAGTCTCAGAAAAAATGATATTTTTAACCAATAATCCTTTTTGGTCAAAAGTATCATTTATAGTATGAAATGAATCCCTACATCTTTAGCCTCTTCTCTCTAAACGCCACCAGAAAGCCCTCACTACCCATGATGAAAATGCCTTTTGTCATTGACAAAAATTCTCATGGAGTTTTAAAAAGTTCAACTATAGAGAATTACAAAGAGATAAATGACAGTCAGTGGAAAAGTCTTCAACTGATTTTTAAGTTAATAAGAAGGGGTAAAGTATGAACTTTGAGAATCTACTAACATTTGTTTTTTCTGATTAAAAACTGATCTATTAGATTTTATCATTTTTATTCACCATTTTAATGTCTATTAGAGCTTTTTCACAATACCAATGTTCTAACACACAATCTCTAATCACAGGATAAAATTTGAAAACACATCACTACTGTTGGGACTAATTGAGTCCTGGCTTTCAGCTGCTTTTCCAGGTCTAGAGCCTTCTAATTGAAGTTACTAGAAGCTGTGCCTAGCTTGGAGGATCAGAGGATGGGATTTTCATCTGTTGGTCACTGACTGCAGGATATTTAAGCCTCCATGGTGTTAGTAAAGGGAGCTTTTTAATACCAGTGTTGGAAGGTCTGTGTGTCGGTCTGTCTCTGCGTTGTGTATTCTCGACCTCCAGCCCCTTGCCCGAAGCTCGCAAAATGGGTTCTAGCTCAGAGAGCGCAGACAAGGGCCGCGGTGTGCAGCAACTACATGTGTATTTAAAGAAAAAAACTATGTAGCACAAGCTTTATGAAAACTACTAAAAAATAACGACAAAAAATTTTAATTGTTTTTGATGAACACAAGCCAAAACATCCGAACTGATTAAAAAATTGAAGAACTCAAAATGAAAGATTTACTTCTTTTATTGATAAATTTCATACTATAAAATATTACATCAATTTTCACTTGCACGACCCATCCACAGCTCAGTGAGGCATCCTTATTTTTAACTTTTCTTATGACTTTGAATTGCTACTTGAGTGCATATTCCTGAAACATCATTAAAATTTCTTTTCTGCAGCTTTGTATTTGTGAAAGCAAAATACTCCAACATAAAATCACATCTCCCTCTAGCTTTTAATGAATCAAATACCTTCATTAATATACAACTACTTCTTAATTCTTCTCAAGCTTTACTACCCATGTAAGAACTACTGATTGATTTTGCTCAAAAAGATGTAAATGAGAAATATTTTTTTTACCAACTTTGTCCTGAGAGAAATATTTTTGATGAATAAAAATTGAATGTTGGTCAATCAAGTATTATGAAGATTCAACAAGTTATTTTAATAGTATTACAAAAATAAAAGGTCAAAACCATATTCACAGGAGGATAATATATTCTAAAGAATCTAAGACTTTTCAAGATGTGGTAAGTTTATTTTCTTGAAAATGACAATTCTGACACTGTAATCATCACTCTCTGACTTTATAAATTAAGAATTGTCTTCACTGTCTTCAATGTCAATACCTGGCCCTATGTATCGGTTTAATTGGACTATAATAGGCTATGTAAAATATTCAGAAACAACTAAGAAGCAAAGTTTCAAAATGCAAGTATCTTTTTATAAACTACTTGGAGACTACAAGATCTTTAGACCACCTTTTCTATGTAAATGTGTCACAGATCACAGTTTGCTGAGCATTTTTTGGTTCATAAATACAATATTTTATAGATTGCATTATGTGATATCTGATGCTATGACAAATTGTTCAAAGCTGGTATTTAAGTACAAAATCCTAGAAATATATCTAAATTTTCAACTCAGGAATTGTTTAGCAACATGTCCTGAGTTTGTGTTGATCCACAAATCTTCTGTTGAATATAATATGAAAATAGTATAAGTGTGACCAATAAACAGTAGTTAGTATTGGAAATCTAAAGTGCATAAAAGACTACCTGACAATAGTATGAGTAAATAATAGTATTATTAACGCTAGTTAACAATGAAGTAATATTGTTGTATTGGCATTAAACATCAACTCATAATGTTATGTTAGGAAACTGACATTAGAGATTAAAAATAATAGAAAATTCGAGAAGT
>NC_022027.1:37139372-37142508 GCF_000317375.1 Microtus ochrogaster | reverse complement strand
AAAAATGTGAACATTGAAAGAGAAAGTATTAGGGAAAAAGGAAAAATGGAAAGAGAGGGAAACATGGAGAGACAGAAGAGATAGAAGGAAAGCCAAGATAAAATGTTGAATAGTTTCTAAAGCAGGTGAGGGTCAAATCCATTTAGCACTGGGAATTTACAAAACTTCTGTTGCTGGATATTCAAGAGCTCACAGAACCATGATGGTCTCAGACACTAGAAGTGCTCCACATCTGTTATAAAAACAGAAAGAAGAAGGCTCCTTTCCGTATGAAAGGGATATTTGTAGCAAATTTTCCATTTCAGAATAAATCATTTTAAAATGTAATATCTGTTACTTTAAGATCAAGGTATAGAATTGTCATTTATATATTTCTTTTTAATTTTTTGTATTTTTTTCCTCTTCAGCTTTAAGATATAAGACTTGCTACACTGTAGAAGGGCAAGGAAATGTTTAACTGTTAATGTGGCAAAAGATGTAAAAGTTTATAGCCACTAAAGAAACCTTTAATATGTTTTCAAGTAGAGGAATAAGCAAAATTGTGTCATTCTTCTACCTACCTAGAGCACAAAACAAAGTCAGTTCACAGGGTTAACTGGTTCAGACCATCTGTGGGACAAGTGCGCTCCTCATTTCTTCCCCTGCTCTCCTTCGCTCCTTTCCACTGCCCTTTTCTGCTTTGTTTTCTCCCCCACGTGGTCAGTTAGAACATTCTTTCTTTAAAATCTGACAGTGCTCACAGTTAGTTTCTTCATTTGAGGCTCAGAAGAACACAAGAGCAAGAAAAACAGCAAGAGAAAGAAAAACCATACAGTGTAGCTTTCCATCCTGGAGTAGGAGATAAATGTACATGTCTTCATGTTGTCACTAAGGACTGGATTCTAAGGAAACCCAAGCTTGTGCCTGTGATCTCTGTGTTCTAAAAAATTTGGCTTTCTAAAAACGCCTATATTGCATAAAGTTTTAGAAACCGTGTCCTTAACTTTGTAGATTGGAGGGTTGCAGTAAAAACAGGAATGCAGAAAAAAAAATGCCTTGGCTCTTTAAAGCTAGAGCACAGTTCTATAACAACAACAGAAAGAATACAAAGTACTCTGTCATTACTTCACTTTACAATAGTTAACTAAAATTTGGAAATGGGGCTAACAAATTTCTTCAGTTAAGAGCAATGACTTGGCACTTTGAAATAGATGGAGGTAGACCTCAGTGAAAGGGCAACCCTGGTCTAGACAGCAAGAACGTGGAGAATCAAAGCTAAATAGACCCTATGTCAAAAGAAAAAGAAAAATATTTGTCTCAGATACTTACAAGTAAACAATTACAACAAATCAAGCAATGACTGGCTTTGTTAAATGTAATAAAATTAAAGGGATTTCTTTTTTTTTTTTTGGTTTTTCAAGATAGGGCTTTTCTATAGCCTTGGCTATTCCTTGTAATTTTGATTGGGGCATAATAAAATTGAAGTTTTATATTAGTTATCCCTATTTTACTATTTTATGTTTGCATAATTTAGAAGCACATTTAATGCAGATGTAAGATTTCGTTAATGTTGCCTTGTTACATCCCAATGTATTATTTTACATCATGTTCTGATGTTTTCATGTTTCCCTACAATTTTGTAATATGGTGATCAGTTTATAAATTATGTCTAAGTATCACCAGAAATAAGCAAAAAGATGAATTCACAGCATCATTTGCCATCAGGTTTGCTTAATTATAATCTATGCTTTCATTATTAGTTGCAAGTGGTTTTTTAGTTGTTTTAGAATTAAACTTTACTGAGCTTTTAGACTTGGAAATAGTTTAAGAAATTCATTTTGGTCAAAAGAAGGCTTCTTGCACAATTTCCACTTTCTTGCATAATTCCACTGAAAAGCTGTTACCTGGGAAAACCAATCTCCATCCCTTTTGAGGAAAGCATCTGCCCAGCTACAACAACTTGGTGCTCCAACATAGTTGACTATTTCCGTGTAAAACCTGACAAAGCTTAAAAAGAAATTCTAGACACAAAAGAACAGAGTTAAGCATAGCTTAACCCCATGGCTTTTTAAAGAGAGGTTTTCCTGATTCAACAGTAGTAGAAAAAAGCCACATGGTTTTGAAAGGGTGACTTCATGGGCCTTGCTGAGAGCATGACCTCTGGATCTTTCAGCATGTCAATCATTTAAATGGGTTTGTGGGCAGCATGCTACAAGTTACTTGGTGGCAGCATGGAAAAGAGGTTCTTCCTTTATCTCCACAGAGGATGAGAACCTGTGGAACCCTTCTAGACTAATGTGGTTTGGTGGGCCAAGAACCTCTGAAAGGGTGCCAAGAAAACCCCCCAAAAATTACTTCACCCAACAAAAAGCAGGAAGCAGTTTGGCGAGAACTATGCTAAAATTCCCAAAATGATTGTTTATAGATATTTGTTTACATTTAAAGGGGGATACACAATAGAGATTTGTTGTGGTATGGATCATGGTTTGTTGATAGAAATTTAAAGTCAATTTTGTTATATGTATTTCTGCTTTTAATTAAGGTATTGTGTTTGTGAAGCTCATTTAAAAATGTAATGTATAATTTGAAAATACAGGTTAATAGATAATTATCTATAATAGTCAAGCTTGTAGTCGTGTTAGTTAGGTTTCTAGATGTACAGAGATATATTTCCAATGGCTGGGTATTCTTCAAATCTTTCAGAGACCTTCAGTGAAGAAGGACACTTAAAAGAAATCCCACTGGCTTAGAATTGATAAATAGAATTGAGAAATTTGTGCGGGTAGACTCACAAATCTGAATTCTCTGCTTTAACGGAGATTAGAAACCAAAATCCACAGCCAGAACAGAGCAGCTGGAAAAGAGGCTGGACACAGACTCTACAACAGCATATATAGTATAAGAGGTCACACCCCAGTGGGTGGGTAACCACTAGCTGTAAGACTTCCTACAACACTTCAGAATATGGCATTGAAGTGTTTTAGGAACTTATGACTTTTTATGACATTGAGACACATCTGCTCCTGGTAGCATCAATTATTTTAAGAGGATGATGGTCATTGAAGAGGCTCCTCATGGAGTTGGTTAGCCATTTGGACAAGAAACTGTTCTTGCAAGGACTGTTTGATGCTATGCTGTATGAATTGGACATGTAGGA
>NC_022027.1:37099421-37138511 GCF_000317375.1 Microtus ochrogaster | reverse complement strand
TGGAAACTAACAAGTAGCCTCATACAACACACTTTCTTTCTCTAATTCCTTCTGCATCCTTCATTGCCTGCTCATAATGTGTTCATATCTTTTATCCTTACTAAAATGATTCCTTTAAACAAACTTGAGAATTATTCCTAGTTGAACTGGATAGTTTTTTTTTTACTTTCTTCAATTATTAGGATTTAATTATATATTTAAAAGAGAGCTATGATCTAACACTTTATTATATCTACACACATATATGCATAAAGAAGCATATAGAATATATACAAATGGATAACACATTTATGATAAAATTTAGATAGTCATTCATTATTATGGTGAGGTGTCATGGACCTTTCATTAGAAGAAATTTCAAACATATCTGTTGTTTCTTTCTTATTCTCAAATGTCCTTTTTTTCATTTAATGTTAAAATAATATGGGGGTATCACCAGTTGGATATGATCTATACTTCTCCTAGTATAAAGGCTAAGAGGGCTATTTGAATAATTCCTTTGTTCATAATTGAAAATGTACATTTCTACATATGGCACAAACTGGATTTTTTTAATCTCATTACCTAAATACTTGAGTATTCATAGAATTTTTATGACTAAGTGCAAAACACTATAGAGAAAATTATTTTGTTTTGAATTTGTTTATGGTAATTTTATTAGTTACCTATGTTTTTTTAACCAGTTAGCTTATTATTAAATTTTCTTGATCCACCTTACCTACAATCACTAAAAAGTCACTGGTTGCAACATGGCAGTTAACTCAATGCTTTTAATCTGAAATACAATAGATTTCTCCTACTGGTTCTCTTCCTCCTTCCAGAGAAGTGCTTTGTACAGAATCTGGATTATTTTTCACTTTGTCAATAGTTAATCACCTGTTTCAAATAATTGACAGTAACATTGAATAGAATGGTAAAGTCGAAACAATGTTTTCCTACAGTGACATGAGAATGCTGTGGGCACAGTACGAGGAGGAGTGTGCCAAAGATTTTGTCAAAGACAGAGTAACAGTCTCCTCATATGTTGGAATTCATATTTATTCATTCTAATTATCTGAGAAGTTCTTCTAGAAGCCATATGCCTTGCTTGTGTCTTTCTCTATGTGAGTGTGTGAAAATGGAGGCAGGTAGGCGACGCCAATTCTATAACAGATACAGGTGGTCAGAAAATGCTGGAATGCTAGCATGCAGTAGACCTGCTAAAGCTTCAGCAAATACACAATATTTAACAGAGCCCTGCTGCAAGTGTAGCCGGTAATTAGTAGCTGCCTTTGGAAAGAAGGAGCCAAGGAACAGACTCACGAGCACATGAACAGACAGCCCAGAGGTAACTCCATTTTAGGAGGCTAATTGGCAAAAATGTTTCTAATTAAATTAATTAAAGATGCACTGGATTCTCCCCAAGGTGTGTCTGTAAAAAGACTGACTGCTGTTGAAGACTGAACTGCTTGAACTCATAGCAAATTTCACAATAGTAGGATTTAGAAAACAATAAATCAATCAGAGAAGTTCATTGTTCTTTGTTTCTTTACCTTTGTATAAACAGATTACCCAGCTTATTCTGAGATTGACACACTTCAGAAATCAAATTGAAGATTAAAATTTATTTATTAACATGGGTTATTAATAATGTATTTGATCTCAAATTAAGGGCATCTTAATCATCCGATGTTTCTGAAATAGACTACATTTCCACTGCTCCAGAGGACTGGTGTTATGACTGTAATGTTGCTTTGTAATGATGCCTAGGGCATTACCAGTCACCTTGAAATACAGAATCACCAAGAATACAGGGACTCGACATACTGTATAGAGCCACATACAGTAGACAATTGTGACATGAAGTTTCTGTTTTAGAAACTTCTCTGAATAAAGAAAGGTCAATTCCCTTCATCTTGGCCACCATCTTGAATATACAACCATTATGTGCAGTATGATTTGAAAACAAGGTAATCTCTTTCTTAAACAAGGGGTATGAGGTAGATTATTTCTAAGTTAACAATGGAATTCCTAAAATATCTTAACATATATATTTTTCTTGTACAGTTATAACATTAAACCTGAAATTTATGTGCCAATTATATTTTTATTCTCATGTTCATTATTATTTGTAATTTGAAATCATGATTACATTTTCACCCTTGCCTTTCCTCAAAACCTTCCCATTCAACTCTTCTTGGGCAATAGTGCAAGCACAAGCAAGTGCATGCAAACTCAAAATGAATAAGCGAAACTGGCCAAAACAACCTGTCAGCAGAACAAAAGCATAGTAACTAATGACATGCACTCCTATGTCTTCTCACCCCTTAAATGGGGATCACACAACTGTCAGTTGCAACAAGACCGAAACAGTCTTTCATAGTCATAGCTTCTGTCTTACTTAGGGTTTCTATTGTTGTGAGAGAAAGAGACATCCTGACCGCAGAAGTCTTATACATGAAAACTTTAATTGTGGTGACTCACTTACATTTAAGAGGGTTAGTCCATTATCTTCATAAAGGGATAAAAGACAGCATGGAGGCAGACATGATAATATAGAAAGAGCTAAAAAATTCTTACATCTTCTCTCACAGGCAAGAGAAATTGGTCTGAGACACTGAGCAGTATCTTGAGATATATGAGACCTCAAAGCCTGCCTCCACAGTGACCCACTTCCGTCAACAACACCACACCTAATACTGTCATTCTCTTTGTGGAACATTTTCTTTCAAACTCGACATTCCACTCCCTGGCTTCCAAATACTGTAACAACATCCTAATGCAAAATGTATTTAGTCCAGCTTCAAAAGTCCCCATAGTCTATCACAATCTCAACAACATGTAAAATTCCAAAGTTCAATCACCTCTGAAATTCATGCAAGCTCTTAATCAACTTTAAAATAAAAATAAAAATCAGATCACATGCTTCCAACATATAATGGTACATGATATACATTACGATTCCAAAACATAGGGAAGGGAGCATAACAAGGAAATACTGAACCAAAGCAAGACTGGAAATTATCTGGGAAAACTCCAAACTCTGCATCTTTATGTCTGATATCAAAATGCTTCTTTTAGATCTCTAAGACCTTTCAGTTGTGTTGAATGAAACCTTCTTCTTTCTTTTGGGCTGGTTCCATTCCCAATTAGCAGCATTCCTTGGCAGATATCTCATGATTCTTCCCACTCCAACATTTTGGATTCTCCCAGACAATCCTGGCTTCAGCTTCATGGTTTCACACGATGTAGTCTATTGAGGAACATGCATGACACATGCCTGGCCTCAGCAATGTTCCTGAAAATCAGAGTGAAATTTCATCACCCCCTTTTTCCATCTATCTTTAACTCAAGAACTAAGAAGCCAAAGTTGCCAAATACTGCTGTTTACTGGGGCTGGAACATGGCTCTCTTGTTCAATTATATCTTCACCAACTTTCTGCTTTCAATAATTTCCTTCGCTGCCTAATATTGGCCATCCTGAAACTTGTTCTATATACCTAACTAGCCTTAAATCAAGAAATCTGCTAGCCTCTGCCTTCTGAGTGCTGATAGTAAAGATATGCACTCAATACTAAGCTTTTCTTTAATTCTTTTTCACAAATTAGAAACTTACAGGGTAAGTTCTTGCCACAAGATCACCACTGTCTTTATTCTTTTTCCTAATTGATTTTGCTCCTTGAATGTTGTGATATTTTGTTTGTGCTTTAGCAAGTAAAGCTTGCCTGAAGACTGGAATGCAGAGCTAGCCACACTAGTTAGGCATTGAGGTTAGGCAGTGGTGGCATACACCTTTAATTCCCATACTTGGGAGATAGAGGCAGACAGACATCTGTGAGTTCAAGGCCACCCTAGACTATACAAGACTGAATCAGTCTAAAAGAGAAACAGAATCAAGTGGTGGTGGTTCACACCTTTAATCATAACACTAGTGAAATGGAATCAAGAAGAAATATGGCTAGGTGGAAAGAAAAATATAAAATGGAAGGATTCAGTCTGAGGTTGTGTGGAGGGAACATTCATTTCAGAGGACTTGTAGAGACAGGATACTTCATTCTGTCTGAGGATTTTATAAAGACAAGAATTAGTGCTAGCTTCTCTCCTTCTTTGTTCTTCAGCTTCTACCCCTAATATCTAATTCCAAATTTTTAATGTTAAGACCAATTAAAATCACACTATACTTTAATGCAAACTTATCTTCTTTCCACTTTCTGGTGCTCCTTTTCTGCTCAAATACTTTTCCTTGTTCAGCTTGCTCTTGTACATTTTCATTACAGTAAACTCTAGTAATCACAGAGCATAGTTTAAACTAGGTTATTTTGAGTTTTCATCTGCATTTTGAATTGTTGTAATGTTTGGTGATGGACTATGTCTGTGGCAATGAGCAAATTCCCTGTTCCTTATATATAAAGATCTAAAGTATAATCTTAACTGTTTGTACTTTAACTATTACTGTGGTCATACCAATATGTAGAGTTTCTTTATAGGTAGTGTATTATGAAGGCTAGATGATATTTTGGTGGCCTGATTACAGGGGAATCTTATACATGGAGATATGAGAAGACAATTATGATAGGAAAATAGTATTATCAGACTGTAGTTCCATATGGTAAAGCTTGTCTGAAATCACAAAGCAAAGGTAGAACATGAAAGTAATCCTCTACTTCAACAGTGAATGCTATTTTTCATTCTTATAAGTTTTTGCTACAATATGTTGAAAGTTTCATCTTACTACCCAGGAACCTATTGAATTTTCATTTCCTCTTTGTTGTGTTATATCTATTCATATCTTTCTTAGCATTCATATCTTTCTGTCACTAATCTACCAATTCAACTATTCACCAATCTACCTGTTTATCAAATACAAATATTGAAATATACATTACATTTATGAATGGAATACTTATGAATAATTAATATAAATGATAGAATGATTATGAATACTTATGTAGAATGTCTTTAAACGAAGAAAAAAATGGTGAGCCAATGCAAACCTCTACCTAAACAGACCATTTGTCCTTTTTTCCAGAAAATATAGTTTAAATATTAAATACATATAAAAAATAATGTCTAAAGGTTTAAAGTAAAATAATTCAAACCACAAAAAGAAATCCAAGCTCAGATCTTATGTTATTCAACCTTTCACTCCTTCCCCCACTTCTGAAGAAAAACAATCTTAGTTTATTGTTTTTCCTTTGAAGAATAATTCCCCTATAAATACACTCAAATGCAGGTACTAGATTGCCTTATAAATATTAACTTACATTTAATTAGTCTTCTTATTTGAAAGCACACAGCAAATGTCTGTCCCATCAACCCTTGCATACTAATTATAAATGCAGCCTCACTATCTTAATAAGGAAGTGATAGTTTAATCTTAGGACTGTCATGTCTCATTGGAATAGATAATATCTGACAGCTCTGTGTCAAAATGAGTTGTCAGAGGGGATTACATCAAAGATTTAGAGTCTTAATTGACAAAACAATAAAACAGAGACGATCCAATTTAGATGATGTTTCCAATGCTTCATTCTACTATACAGTCAGTAACTTTATATTTGAATAAAGGAAATCAAAAGCTATAGTCCAGGATCAAACCTCAGTAGACTGTACAGGCATGTGTTTATTCAGCTTTGCCTTTATTCTAATTCCATATACCATGAACAAAATTATTTACTGATAGTGATTTTTTGAAAATTCATTATAATTAATTGTACTTACATTTCAATAGTATTACAAAATACTTAGACTCTTTTAGCAGGTTAAAGTGGTGACTATTTATTCTAATTTGAATTATGCTATATGCTACTAGCCATGATTTCACTGGAGAACTTTTCTCAAATTAACAATTTTTTAAGCAGGTGGAGATCTGGAGTATGTTGAAGGAAAAGAGTTATGCCTTAACATTACATTAGTGATATGTTCTAGAATTATAGGCATTTTAATTTGTACATATACATATATTGTATATACATGTACATATAGACATGCACATCTCACATCAATGCCTCAAAAATATTACTACACTCAATTTTGGATTAATAGTGATAGGAAAAATATTAATTGTCCTAAACCATATAGTATAGAAGTAGAAACAACAAACCCATATAAGTTGCCTTGCAATGGTACTCAAAAACTAAACCATAATATAGTGTTACTTAATTTTAATGTTGATGCATATATTACTGCTTTTAGATAATTTCTGGACTACTATCTATTCAAGAAACCATTAAATGTGAATTGTTCTTGAGTAAATATTTAGTGTGTTATATACAATTCTATCGACAATGTTTAGAAATTTCAAAAAATATATTGATAGTTGCATTCAAACATAGACCCTGATAAAATGCCTATACATTCTTCATAATTTGATGTGCCTCTCTTTTCTTACATCATTCATTCTGTTCCAGTCCCTCTCTGAATTTGCTTCACTCGTATGCATTTACTTGTCAGAAAGTTTTCCCTGAGCAGCCAGAGAAATGTTGTTTGATTGTGCACACTACTTGCTGTGATCTATTATAGGTTTCCATGACCCCTCAAACTTGCAGAATTCCATCAGCAGGAATCGTAATAAAAAGGATACTAGAAAGATCTTGATTTTACGCTGGGTTGTCTTCTGAGAACCATTGAAGGAGAGCTGTGTTCCTCAAGTCAAGGCTCTGCTTACAGGTCCAGTGGGATTGCTGTTTCTTGTTCATGTGTTTTCTTTTCTCTGTTATCCTCTTTGCTACTCTCATTCCCTCCTTGTAAACAGCTCAGAGGTCCTAGATTCATCTCACAAGCTTTCCTGTATTCTGTATTCACATTTGCAAGCAATCTCTTTATAAAATTTTTCTCAGGGTAGCCATTTGTATAAGTCACATTTTCTCTATTTAGACTGATTATTTCAGACCATGGGTTTTGCTATTCTGTTGACAAGGAGAAGTGATTTTTTTTTTCTTCCAGATATTCACACAGCTAATCGCTAACTTTTTAAAAGCTGTATCTTTACTAATGTTACTTTATTAATGAGGCCTGCATTATCATTTTACTTAAACATCTTCCTAAGCCATTCCAAAGTATTGAGACTTTTCACTCAATTATATCAGGGCACACCAATCATCATCTTGCATTGCCTACATTGATTTACACAAGTGCAATGTGTGTTGGATTTTTTTCATAAGCCAATAAACAAACAGTAAGAGAGCAGAGGGGTTTTGTTGGATTTAACAGTTGATCTGTTTCAAGCATTTATAGTGTTCTTGTCTTTTCTTTAGAAAAATTATTTATGTTTCTAATTGTATGAATTTAAAGAATTTATATTGTAAAGGTGCCTTTCATCAAAGATACAGCATAGTTAATACTATCAGGACAGAGGTTTGGAAAACAGACAATCTGCCTCACGTGGTTCCTTGGCCATTTGTAAGAAATGAACGCGTAGATAAATAATGCTAAGAGTCTGTTTCTTAATCTTTAAGCAATTCTAATGCTTTCTAGTGCCGTTATAAAGTCACCAACTTCCCAAACTTCTTTAAGGCCATTGGTCACTCTTTCCTGTCCCATATTTAGAGATGTTATATTTTTCTCACATTATGTAAAATTTGAAGAAAATGACAAGCGACATTTGTGAAACTATGCAAGCAACAATATCATAAATGCTTCTATCACCCCCATAATTCTCACCTTTAGTTCTTTCTGGAATCCTCTGATTCCTTCTGCAAAGTGTGGCCCTTCCACACATTAAAGATAGTGATTCTCACTGTAACAGCTCTGGTAGCAAAGAAAAACTGTCCTCAAATACACTTACTAGATCTCCATACAAATAAGTCAGTATCATCTGTATAGTGCTGTGTCTCAATACAGACCTGCAGAGTTAGAGAATTAATAATACACTCAAATCTTATGTTAATTAAAGAAGATATAAAAATTGAAAATTGGATTTAAAAAATAAAAAATAGTCTCGTTCTGATAACAACAAGTTATATAACATTATTTTTTCACTATTTATGTGTTAATATTTTATTCCTATGGGTAAATGTTTGTCTTAATGAGTGGAGGTCTACATTTAAAGCATGTAATATATTAAAGCCAAACATCTGACACACTCTTACTTCCACTATGGGTACTTCCTTGACTTTCAGATATAAAACATCATAATGAAACATTATATTCCAAACTTTAGTAAAATTAAATGATAAAACATCAGCATACAAATATTAGTAATATTTTATATGAAAATAAAAAAATCTGTCAAGAAAAAATTAGAAAAAATTATTCATTTTGCAACAACTTTAATACAATAGGCTGCTGAGTAACATATCATAGTCTCATCACTGGAGCAGATAGATTTATTTCCCTTGCTTGAGAACCATTTAATTGCCTATAGATCCTTATTATTGGTCCTCATGAGACTTCTCCCATATGCATTAGCATGTGGTCTAGTATTTATTTTATTCAAGTCTTATTTAGATGACCATATTGTAAAGAGTCCATGAATGCAATTGCTTGTCATATGTAGAAGACACTATCTCATAGTAGAGATTCTGGTATTCTCACTCTTACTGATAGTTTAGCCAATCCCAAGTTGTCATCCCTAAATGTATTACATATAAGCAAAACTAAATAGACTCAACAGATTGTATTTTGAAATACATGTGTACACATATCTTTAACAAGAATAATGACAGCAAGAGGTCATAAGATTGAAAAGGAATGGGAAGAATATGGGAAAAGTTGGAAGAGAAGATGCTGTAGAAATATTTCAAATACAGTACCTCGACAAGAAATTCTCAAAAGAAAATTTAAAATGTTTTTAAGATGCTATGCTCAGCCTTAATGGAACAGGAGGTGTTGACAGAAGTTTCTGTCCTGGCAGGTCCCGCAGCCTTTTATTCCCAAAGAAACACACAGAGGCTTATATAATTATAAACTGATTGGCCTATTATCTCAGGCTTCTTATTAACTCTTATATTTTACATTAACCCATAATTCTTCTCTGTGTTTGTCACATGGCTTGGTACCTTTTACCATTGAAGCACTCTCATCTGGCTTCCTCTGTGTCTGGGTGATGACTGTAGACCGAGCCTGCCCTGCCTGGTGTGGGAGGTCCTTCTCTCTATGTGCTGCATTTATTGGTTAGCAAATAAAAAACTGTCTTGGACATGCACAGAAAATAGAGGTAGGTGGTGAAAACTAAGCTGAATGCTGGGAGAGATAAGGGCAGAGTCAGAGAGAAGCCATGGAGTCCCAAGGGACATGATGCTGGGAACTTTACCCAATAAGCCACAGCAGCGTGCTGATATACAGATTAGTAAAAATGGGTTAAATTAATATAAGAGTTAGACAATAAGAAGCTAAAAGCTAATGGGACAAGCAGTGATTGAATCAATACAGTTTCTGTTGTAATTATTTCAGGGCTAAGCAGCAGGGAACTAACTAGTGGCCTCCCTCCAACAGATTGATACCATGTGGCCAACTAAAATCTACCTAAAACCTGAAAAAGCTTAAAAAGAACTCCTAGACACAAAAGAACAGAGTTTAGCACAGTTTCGTAGTAACCAGAATTTTTTTGCTACTTGTGCTTGCAGTGAGCAAAGCATCCAAGGTACAGTAAAAACAGTGTGGTTTCTTTTTTTAAAAAAAAAAAAAGGAGCAGCTT
Source organism: Microtus ochrogaster (assembly GCF_000317375.1). Taxonomy (NCBI): domain Eukaryota; kingdom Metazoa; phylum Chordata; class Mammalia; order Rodentia; family Cricetidae; genus Microtus; species Microtus ochrogaster. The sequence goes on along the minus strand of NC_022027.1, from coordinate 37,128,895 downwards.
CCTGGTTTGCCAACACAAATGGCTCTGGCTCTTTTGGAAGGTTCAGCCATTGATCATTTAAATGGGATTTGTGGACAGCCTACTGTAAGTTACTTGGTGGTAGCATGAGCCAACTGGTTATCAGAGTTGAGGTGGTGAGGATGGCTTCCACCAGGCAGTCTCAGGCATTAATGGGTGGACTGGGTAAGGCAAGCAGGAAGTACTATATTTTCCCAACAATTGGCCTTTGTCCAACATCTGCCTATACTTCTTGCCTGGAAAATGGCCAATCACCGTTTTATTAAACCAATACAAGTGACATTTTTATGGAAACAAATATCCAAAATCCAAACATCCTGAATATCCAAAGAAATTATGAACAGAAAGAGTGATGCTGGAGGCATCGTAATGCCTGATTTTGAATAATATACCATAGCCATGATGACTAAGACAGCACAGTAATGAAACATAAATAAGCATGTGGACCAATGGAATAGAAAAGAAAACTGGAAAATAAAGGCACACAATTATCCTCACTTTTCTTTGACAAAGTAGCAAAAGCATACATGGTGAGGGATGGAGGGGTCATTTTACTATTCAAGCAGAACTTCATTTCTCTGTAGTTTTAGTTCCTGACCTGGAACTAGTCTTGTAGACCAGGCTGGCCTTGAACTCACAGAGGTCCACCTACCTCTGCCTCCCCTCCTGCGTCCTGGAATTAAAGGCATGAGCCACCACCACCTGGCTAAACTCTATATATGTTACTTTAAAGAGACATGTATGCATTATTTTTTATTTAGATTTATATCTGTCTTGTAAATGAAGACAACTCATGTAACTTCAAAGTTAATCAGTCAAAATATAATAGGAATGTCTGAAGAAGCTATGAAGGCTGGGAAGGAAGAAGTATTTCTATTTCAAATTTTAAAAATGTGATTTTAAAAAGAATTAAAGATATTATGTTTGCTTCCTCTTTTCAATTTTTTTTTGAGAACACAAGCATTGCAAATTTTAGCAGGACAGTAATATGTAATATAAAAATGTCCCCTATTGGTTTGTTCAAAGACAAAACATTTTAGACAAAATTAATTTATATTTTTAGTTTACAACTTAGTTACAATATTTCTCCATTCTCTTTTCCTATTGAATCCTTCCCATAGATCCCTTCCTCTTTTCCTTCAAATTTATGCCCTCTTTTTCAGTAATTGTTCCATATATAAAAAAATATTCAGTGCATATATTGTTGAAACAATTTTATTATACCCTTTAAAAATTTTCAACGTAACTGTCTTATTTTACACAGACTAATAGTCTGTTTTAAATATTAATTGAATTATCCATTTATAAAATGCTAGCTGCCTCTTCTTGTTGCCCACCAATGATATTTTATCATTTTGACCAGAACAGGACAATTTTGTGTCTACCCAGAACTTTAAACAGTGAAGAAATATACACAACTCATTACACTATGGTACATCAAACAGTTCACAATTTTGAAGCATGGGTGGTGGTGTCACACACCTTTAATCCCAGCACTAGGGAGGCAGAGGCAGGAAGATCTCTGTGAGTTTAATTCCTGATGATCTACAGAGTAAGTTACAGGATAGGACCCAAAACTACAGAGAAACACTATCTCAGGGAAAAAAAAAACAAAATAAATAAAAAAATTAAAAAAACTGAAACAAACAAACAATTATATCTTTGCATAAACACAAGACTACATTGAAAGTTTTTCATTTCCCCAAGGTTAAGAATAAACACTAACTTAAAAGCAAGTTATTAATTCCTTAATGAAATTTCCTTTACTCAAAATAAAATACTAGGCCATTGGCTTGTCTGAAAGAGTGCTTTCCTTGCAAGTCTGTTGACTTGAGTCAATATCAAGAGTTGATGCAAAGATAAAGAAGAGAACAAACATAATAAAATTGCTCTTGGGTCTTTATGTGTTCACTATATGTAGTATGTATTCATGTTCTCTCTCACACACACAACAATAATAAATTAAAATATAATCAAAAAGGCTATATCTTGAATATCTTGGTTTATTTATAAAATAAACCATGTGCATTATAATTTTTCCCTTTAAGAATCTATCCTCATATTACTGACATAACATGAAATGGAACACACCATAAAAGAAAGGTAAGACATGCCTTATATTATAATTAAACAAATGAATAAGCCAAAATATTCCTATTTGTTTGAATTAGCAACCTCTTATTCTAGCATATGTCTCAGAATAAACTGAGTAAACAAATTGTGTGCATCATTTTCTTATTTATGTTCAAAAGTTTCTACAGTTGTACTGTGCTCTTAAGTAGGAAAGAATTATTTCAGAACAACACTTTTTTCCTTCTTTCCAGGTACTCCTGAGATTATACGGTAAACCCCATTCCAAGTCATTTGAACTTGACAACATAAAACATAAAGAAATCAAATAATCTTTCTACCAAATGAATCTCTTGTTGCAAATATAAAAAGAACAAAAGTTAGAAAATTAAAAAAATAGACATTTCAAAGTTCTAGTGGAATTTATATAATATTTTTATTCACTGTAGTTTAGCATACTAGATAAATTACTGTAAACTTGTATCAGTATCATAAGCCTGAAATTTTATTTCAGAAATAATATGTATTCCTTTTCCATTTTAAGAATTTCACTTGTATTTACAGACTATTTTTTTAAATGAAAACTATACCATATTTTCATCTAAGTAAGATATGCATTTTATTTTTCTACACTCTTTAAGTACAGTTTTAAAGTCTTTTTAGGAACCAATACTGACTACCTTCATAGTATTACAACTATTCTGAATGTTATTTTCCACGTCAATTCATCCCAGCAATATTGCCAGTTAGAAAAAGAAACTACAAATGATATGAGAAAATTGATCATGTATGTATTTCTATTATTCCCTGAATAAATTGAGCTGTTCAATTAAGAGAATTCTGACATTGAACAGAACTGTAAATAACTCAGTCTACCTTTAATTTGAACTCAAAAGCTATAACTTTATCATTTGCATGTTTAGCAAACCTAATTAACTTTTCATGCGGCAAAACAGGGACAGTACATTACTGCTTTAATACCTGTATTTTTTTTCTTGTACTTTCAGTGTGGTGCACACTGCTTTTCTACTTTGAACAAAAAGATTTGTCCTCTACATTTAAAGGCAAACCCAAAGACAATAGATAAATAACTAGGAGGAACAAGATTTTGTTGCATAGACACTTCCATCAATTTCAATCGTTGCTTTTGGAGAGGGAAGGGAGGTGGTGAAACGTGTAAGACCTCCAACCTCACCATATTTATCAGGTTCAGGAAAATTTTGAAAGTATCATGGTCATAAGACTCTTCCCAAGGTCATGTAAGCCGTAACAGCTGCTGAAGAAAAGAAAGCTCTCCTGAGGTTATATTAGCTGAAGGTTGTTCAGAGGGTTCCACATATGCATCTTTTATGACTTCAACCATGTTATCTTTGCTGATGCAACTCACTAATGTTGCTCTTGCTAATTTAGTAATTAATTGAGTGATTAATGCCTATCATGCCTATTATTTGTTTAGTAAGTCCTGTCTTACACTGCCATATTTCCTTAGTTCATTTCATTTTAAACATTTGTTACAATAGATGATACTAGAAGATTCCATGGCAGCCAGAGTAGTAAACTATCGCTCCTTGTGTGCCTCAGATTCCTTAAGAGTAGACTTTATTTCCTGACTGGGACATACCCAAAGACGAACAGCAAATGGGTCCCTTCTTCGTTGCTCATTTAGTTACTTCATAACCAAAACCAATATTGATACCGAGTGTTCTTCTTCAGGTCATTGATGTGTGAGCAACTCAGGCCTTTTCTACCCTCACTTCTCTTCCGGGTTTCATCAGATACAACTGTCTTTTGGCCAAATTAGGCTAATAATGTGCACATTAAAAGATAGTTAAAGAGGGGCTGGAGAGATGGCTCAGCGGTTAAAAGCACTGGCTGTTCTTCCAGAGGTCCTGAGTTCAATTCCCAGCAACCACGTGGTGGCTCACAACCATCTGTAATGAGATCTGGTGCCCTCTTCTGGCCTGCAGATGTACATGCAGACAGAACACTGTATACATAATAAATGAATAAATAAATAAATAACAAACAGATAGTTAAAGAAATATCCACGAAAACAATAAGAAAAGGTAGAACATAAGGATTGGCAGATGGCTGAGTAGGTAAAGGAGCCTGCTGCCAAGACAATTGACCTGAGTTCCATCCCTGAGAACTACATGGCGGAAGAAAGAACCAAGTTTTGAAAATTGTTTGCTGATTTCCATGGCAGATGTATATATGAACACTGGCACATGAATCCACATATACACAAACACACAAAACTTTACTAGCTGAAAATAAACAATTAAATGTATTCCCCCCAAAAGAATGGTACAACAAATAGAATTCTTGAATATAGTTTTTTGAAACTTTTTAAAAAAATCTTCTTCAGTTAAAACAGTCATATGAACTTACATGAATTACTTAATAATATCTGATTGTCAGTTTTCTCACCTGTGAACTGGTAAAAATTCTTTGAAACATAAAACTGCTGTTGGCAATGTCTGTTGAAAGAATTCAGGCTCCCTAGGCAGGTGAAAGTAATTTAATCAGACAAAACTAATTATGATTTCCAGTTCTTAACAACTTATTTACTGCCAAGGAGCTGGGATCACACAGAGAGGCTTTTTGCTCCAAATGTGGTTGTTACCATCAATATACATGCCTTAAAATAACTTCCTGTTTTGTTTTCCTGCTTTCTTTTTTTTTTAACTGAGCTTTGCCATGTACCCTAGGATTGCCTTGGATTTTCAGTACACTGATTTCGATCTCATAACTATAAGGATTGCAAGCCACCATACAAGGCACAATACATTCCTTTGTCTGGAACATCATTTAATAACTTTAATTCAAACTGATTCTTTTAGTATAAAAGTATATGTGGAAAGAGACGTAGTTGAACACAATTAGGAAAAACACAGAGTATAGCAATGTTTTTTTGGGATTTAGGAAAGCTTATCCTTAAAAATGCCCTTCAGTATTTTTCTTATAAATATAAAGTGTGTCTTTCATCATAATATAACAAAGGAGAGAAATATGAATGTAAAGTAAAAGGAACTTCTTATACATTTATTTAGACACTGTACATATTCTTGAGCCTTGTTTCTTTTATGAGTTCTGGTGTAAGGTCACCTGACCTCAGTGGGATATCAATGGCTTTGATAGGAAAGTTTAATAATAGAGTTGATACCCAGAACAATAAGAAGAGTCTTCTTTTTAAATAAAGGTCAATCTGTATTGACTTCTTTTTATATAAAATATTTTTATCTTATGCTTTCCAGTTTCCCCCGAACTCCTTCCTGGTTCCCCCTTCCCATTGTACTTCAAGTTTTTTCTCTTGCTCCGAAAAATAAAATCAAAACAAAGAAACAAAAACATCAAAATCTTACAAAATAAAAGAAAATATAACAAAAAATGGTACATTGGCTTCTCTGTGCTATAGTTCTCTCTAGCTTGAACTTATGTATATTTTTGAATGCCATCACAGCCTCTGTGAGTAGAAATGTTTAACAACCCTGTTGTGTCTAGAAGATGCTGTTACCTTAGAGTCATCTATGACCTCTGACTCTTAGAATTTTTCAACCTCTTCTTCCACAGATAAGCCTGGATTTTTGAGGGGAGGGATTTGATAAAAATATCCATTTACTACTGAGTGCTCCAAATTTCTCATTCTTCTCATTTTCCAGTTGGGAGCCCTTTGTATCAATTACTAGCTACTGTAAGGAAAAGCTTCTTTTATGCTTGTTTAGCAAGTCACTGACTGAAGGTAAAACAGTATGTCATTAGAAGTCATTATAGTACTGTATTACTTTAGCAAAATAATAGTGTAGATTTCTTACTGTAACGTAATTTATCCAGTCTCAAATTCTTACAGGTTAGCAATTTCAGGTATGGATTAAATACCTTTGAATGAGACCTTAACTCAAATTTTAAAATAATAAAAATAATTATAAAGTTGTTTTCTCCCAATAGCATTTGTGCCACTATTGCATCAGTCTGTCTTATAGGCAGATTGATTTTAGAGGTTGTAGGATGAAAGCTAGTTGATACTGATTATTTCTTTACTCCTGTGGTACCATAAATAGTAATAGGATAATAAATACAAATCTAATTTCTATTTTTATACATGTAGCTATACTTTCTTCAGAGCTATTTGTTGAAATTTTGCCTTTTATTCAGTTTATATTTTTTACCTCTTTGTAAAAAAATGTGTCTGTATATTTTGTATTGTTATTTTGCTGATCATATTTCTGTTTTTATTCAATACCCCGCTTGTTTAGTACTAGATCTGTAATGTAACTTGAAATCTCACATATTGATATTTATACAAAATTGTTTTAGCTTTCCTTTGTGTGTTTATGTATGTGTTTCTGTAATAAGTTTAATTTCCTTTGATTTCATTGAAGTTAATTGCTTTGTGATTTTGATGGGGATTGCAATGAATTTAAATGTTGCTTTAGGTACCAACTACATGATCTGTATAAGGTGTCCTAATGCTAATACACTCATGTTTCTGAAATCCAGAAAACAATCTCTAAAGAAGTTTCTAAAAGTGAACATGGAAAAGGCATCATTCTTTTATCAGAAGACTGTATATATTCATGTGGTGTTCCTTTCTAATAGTCAATAATGTTGCTTTTAGTAATATCTATCTTTCCTTTATGAAATATGAAAATTTGCCCCTTAATTTCTAAAAGTTAATATAACAGAGTGATATTGAATTCTAATGTTTCCATTTAAGGGAATCCAAAGTCAGAAGATATTCATAAAGTTTACATGATACCAAGTGCCTTATATTACATAAGGATAGTTTCTGTGTTTGATTTTTATTATGTCATAGTTTTACTGACCAATGTATATACCAGTTCTGCTAAGTTATTGGAAGTTTAGAATTGATATATGTTCACTATAGCTTTAAGGTGAATTACATTTGGTTATCTCTGTGTTACAACAGAATACTTTATATTTCTAAAATGTGCAAAATATTCTAGTTGTCACCTTCCTTTTAGGGAAGAGTTTGAATAAAGATGACAAATTTCATTTGAAGAAACTAAGTAAAATATCTTGACCTTTCATTAACAGCCTTACATTAGCATTTTAGCCACTCTGGATGCTTTTAATAACATACTTCTTCTGTCTTGTCTACCAAACTCATCTTTGATTTATGTACATTTGCGTATATCTCAAAAGTAGACAAAAAATGTACAAACTTTTCGTGGTTCTCTTTTTCCAATCACACTATCCTGCAATTATTAGAATTTGTTATATCATTTTTTCTTAACATTGTTGAATATACTTCCTTCCTACAGAAAACTGAAGTCCAGATCCCATCCCTAACAGTAAGCACTTTTATTTTTCTTGTTACTGTTCATTCTGAACCAACTTCTGGGAATGACAATATATGTTTTCAATAAACTACATTCATACTTCATGCTTGACTCAGTCAGGCATAAGGAATCCTTCTGTCGCATGCAGGTGTGTTATATCTTCTGATTGCAATTGGTGACATGATTGGTCCTTATTCCCATCATCTTCCACTCAGGAGTCTGTGCTTCTGAAGAGCAACAATGTTGGTTTATCGATGGCTAAGAAATGCAATACCTTGAGAACCGGAAACTGAGAGCAATAAAAACAATCATTCAAATATTTTATTAGAAACAAAATTAGCTAATATTTCTTCCCTTAATAACATTTTGTGATTAAAATTACTGGTATAATAAGAGGTTTTCTGTCCCAGAGAAAAACTCTTTGCAGATTAGTGTTCATTTTTCTCTTCGGAAATGTTTACATCTGAAAAAAAATATGATGGTTTATTTTTCTTCTTATTCCTAACTGTGCATCTGTACATAATTTTCAGAATAAGCTTCCAAGGCACATAGCTACTTATTTTTATTCTTATTTTTATATGATAAAGTATAACAGAATCACAAGTCTAAAAATAAATTTAAATATGCTATAAAAGTTATACCATGTACTTCTCAAGGTAATTTAATGAACTAAACATTCAGTTATCAACAGTCTTATTTTACAGACACTGTTGGAGAAGTGACTTTTGCATTTTCAATCTCTTTGTATTTTTATGAAATAGCATGTAAATGTGGAAAATTAAGTCATGGATGCATTTCAAGTGGCTAACTTGATAGCCAACAATTACATTTTCCAAACACTCATTATCTCTGAACTTGAAAATCATCAATGAATCAAGATGATGCATGGGTGAAGAAGAAGAATATTGGCACTGTTACCAAAATGTCCTTTACCAGGAAAGAGAGACACAGACACAGACAGACAGACACAGAGAAAGACTCTGCTGCCATGTATAGTAGTTACAACATTAGAATTCTCTCCTCTTCACCCTCCCTAGTGTATTGACTGCTTTTGGCTTAGATCCAGTTTCCTTCTCCCTGTTCACTTTGAACGAGGTCCAGGATTTTGAGCTCCAGAGAAGCTAGTTGTGGTATTGAAATACCGCTTTCATTTAAGCAGTGCTAATTGCAGCTTCAATCACTAGTCATAAACCATGGAGATTAATGATGGAAAAGACCTGTTAGATCAGCTCTTCCATCTGATTCTGACAATAAAAAGATTATTTTTACATTATGTGCAAGGATATTCTGCCTGGTTGATTTTTAGTGACCAAAATAATGGGCTTTTCAGTATTTCCCTGGAGAGAGAATTGTGTACACAGATAAATTTTACTTACAACTGCCAACTGAAGACGAACCTAGTTTCTCCCTTTTGTTTTGTTGTGTGTCATTCCTCCTAGCTAAATACTGTTGGGTAATCCTAAGCAATTAGTTTTCCTTCTTTATTTAACACAATGCATTTCCTTTCTAGCATCCTGAATGAGTGACATTTACGGTTTTATTGGCCTTTATGGAAAATATATAGTTTTATATAATAGCTCGTAATTATTTCAAGGAGTCCCTTTTCATAGAGGATGCAAGAAAAGCCTTAGATTAATTAATCATAATAAAATCTTTCAGTTTTTTTTTTCTATTTTGAATTTTAACTGTATTTTCTATAAAATTCTCAATATATTTTTCCATTACGTTTATCTGCAAATTTTAAATGCTATTTTTTGGAATTAAAATAAAATTACATCATTTTGTCTCTTCCCTTTCCTCCCTGGACCTACTTGTTTTTAAATATTAACTGTTCTTGCATGTTGACAGTAAAATGTGGCTTCAGAAACGATGCTTCTCTTAGCACAATAATAACAACTCTGTGGAGTCAGTTTCCCCCTTCATCATATAGGTCTTTGGGCTCAAAATAAAATGTGAAGATTTAGAGCAAAGGCTTCTGAGCAACTGAGACACCTCAATAGCCCTCAGAGAAGATGGTTTTAAACTAGCACCTGAGCTGATTTCTCACTATGTTATTTTCATGGATTAATGCCTGGTTTTCTGTAATGCAGAACTATGAAGTCAGTAAGATACTTCATTATTTATGGATTTTATGTGGATAAGTTTTGTGACTGAATGTATATATATGTGCACCGCATGGTTACCTCACGTCAGATGCCAGAAGCTGGTGTCAGATCCTTTGTAACTGGAGTTACAAAGAGCTGTGTGCTGCCATGTGAAAGCGAGAATATTAACTTTAGGTCGTCAGCAATAACAGTAAGTGTTCCTCACCACCTAGTAATTTCTCCAAACCATGGTGTTTAGATTTTTGATTGAAAGGCAATTTTTAGTTAGTATTAAAATGAATAGATAAATACATTTTATAGGGAGTATATGCACGAAATATAGTGTCATCACAATTGCAGATTTGTAAGTAGTTTATAGGATTAGTACTTTGCAACTATTTGAAATGCAATGAAGTATTGTCATGTGTAAGTTGTATGGAATTCATTCTAAAGGAAAGCTCTGAAGTAGTTATACACTATTAAGAGAATAATAGACAAGAAGAATGATTGCTAGTTCTGAAATATGAACTCTTTAAGATAATTCAATTCACATATGTAAACTTTTCATCCATGTTAAGGGAAATTAATGGGCTTGTTCACTATAAAGAAGCAACAGATAATTTAGTATCATAAGAATTCTCAATGGGGTATAGATTACAGAGTTTAATTGAGTGACAGCTGATTCTTCTGGGGTTTTAAAAGATTTAACTTATGTTTTAAAGTTAGATTCTTAAGGGAAATATTTAAGATAAATTAATTTGAAATATGTACATTTATCAACTTTCTTTTGATAAATATCTTTCTATCATTTTATAATCTGCATATTTCAAAGAAATGTCATAGTGAATCAAACCTAGAACAATTTATTTACCTGACTAGATAATCTATTTCTTTCCAATGTCTCCAAAACTTTTTTTTCTTCAATGCAACCTGCACTTATAAATTCTCTGATGGATGTTCATAGTTTTAAACACAGGTCATCTAATAGAAAATCTCTATTAAACTGCTAGAAACATATAAAATAGGAAAATATATACAGACTTAAAATTTCTATAATCTCTATTAAACTTCAAGATATTGTGGGGAAATTTTACATTTTCATGATGGATTTCAATACAATTAAAATTTTGCTCTGTTGCTTGGCAAATAACACTTTTTTGTCTTAAATCAATTACATTAAAATTAAATTAAGCCAAACTAACTATAATACTGTAATATATTTCATAGGGAATTATTTCCAAGTAGTTAAATACAAATCAATATATATCTATGTATTTTGTTCAGAGAAAGAAATATTGTACCCCTCACCTCACATACATTATTTGGTTTGTTTTGAGAGGAACACGAGAAATTTTTGCTTTTTACTGTATTTTAGGAACTCAATGGACATATCCTTGTTTCTAGTTTTATTTTTCAACTGAAATGTAAAAAGGTCTTGTAGCAATAATACTGGGTGGACTTTTGAGTCTAACTGACATATTTGCAAGATTCTAAATGTTTAGTTTCATATAAAGAGAAACACAGAATTAGATTTAGTGTTGAAAAATAATAACAAGATTCAAGCACCTAAAAGACAAAAATAAGAATTATAACCTCAAGGATCTTGGTTTAAGAATGGGGAAAGGGCAACATTAAATGCTTAATATTTTAGCAGTTGTTTAGACAGTAAGGCTGACATGCAGTATTCATAATTTCTTTTATCTTATTATATGTGTATGAGTTATTTGCCTGCATGTGAATGCACGACGGGTGTTTGATGCCCTCAGGGACTAGAAGTAGACATCATATCTCTTGGTATGGGAATTTTAGACAGTTGTGAGCAGTATATGGGTACTGGAAATAGAACCTGTGTCCTCAAGAAGAACATTAAATGGTCTTAATTACTGAGTCATTATTTATATTCCCTTTTCCCTATAAACTAGTCACTCACTCATTGTAAATGTAAGATCATTTTTCTTTTACATTCTCTCAAAATTCTTAATTTGTTATGTTACTGTTCAACATTGTATATATAATCATGGAGGTTTCGGCAAACTTTCAAGTCTTTATGTAATGATATGTACTGTCACAGACATATGGCAATAATTGACCACTAGGGATTCCCAATCACACTAAGTTGTCATGGTGATACAGTGTACCTTAAGGAGCCACGTAGTCCCTTTATATTGCTTATATTTATGGGGTTTCTTTTTTGTTCTTTTTTTTTGTGACTAAACCACTTGGTATCGGATAACTGATTATTGTATTGATTCCCGGGGAAGAGAAATTTTTCCTCTTTCAGCTGTCAACAATCACCTGTAACCAGGTGGAACCTTCTGAGACTTTTTCCATCCTTTCTGGCATGTCATTAAGTCTTGTCAACGTTCAAGACTTGTTTAAGTGACCATTTTGTAGAAATTTCATGGGTACAACTGATCAAAGCATATTATACATGTGTACAAAATGTCATAATGAAACCAATTATGTTCTTTAAGAAGCACTAATTAAAGAGAAAAATATAACATCAAGTACATGAACAAACAAATAAAGCCACCTAACATTACTGATGAAACTAACCAAATATCTCTTAAATCAAGGATCTTTATACTTCTAAGAAGTATTAAAAAAATGGTCAGTTCTGTAGTTGGTGTTTCTTTACTCTTTGCTCTTTGAGATTCAGCCCCCCAGCTCCTAAATAAATAAGCAAATGCTCAAATTCTTACTTACAAATACCTGGCCTTAGCTGGGCTTGTTTCTAGCCATCCTTTCTAATTTAAATTATTCCGTTTTTCTTCCACTATGTTTTGTCTCTGGACTTTTTACCATTCTTTATTCTACATCTTTTTTTTTTCTTCTTATTCTGTGGATGGCTGTGTAGCTGGGTGGCTGGCCCATAACTTCCTCCTCTCCTTCTCCTTTTCTTACTCCTCCCTCTTTTCTTCTTCTGCTATTTATTCTCTCTGCCTGGTAGTCTCTCCTGTTTCTCTCTCCTGCCTAGCTATTGACCATTCAGCTCTTAACCAGACCAACCACGTGTTTTAAAGAGGCAATGTCAAGTAGCTTTAAGAGATTTGCAAAACTCTTAAAACATAAACGTAAAACAGTGCAACGTATCCTTGCATCATCAAGCAAATATTCCACAGGTTTATTAAATGTAAGACATATTACACTAATATTCCGCAACATAGAACAGGTCTGTAAGCCCAGCTATTTGGAATACAGAGGCAGAATAATCACATGCCATAGTTCTACACAGGTAGCCTAGTAAAACCTGTCCTAAGAAAAAGTGAAATATATATCTGGTAATTCAGGTAGGTTTATTGCTTTAAGTTTAACTTCCAGCTTGTATAATAGCTTCCAACTGTTATCATGCTGAACATCAGAAAAATATTACTGAACACTACTGTTCAATTCAGAATAAAACTGTCAGGTATATTTTTAGCAGCATTTTTATAGGAAGCCAAACTTTCCTCTCAAGGAACAGTTTGTATATTGTATATTCACATTTCATAATAGTGAAATAACTATAGAAACGGGAAATAAATTTAAGACATATTTGGATTGTCTGGAAAATGCTGTAATCTTTAAGATTTGAAGGATTTAAGTAGTTCTTTGAACAAACATTCTATACACCTTGTGTCCACTCTTGGTGTTGCCTATAAGATTCAATATAACAATGGAATACAAGACTAAATTCCCCTACACTACACCCAAGAAACAAAATTATGTCCCAGTGTTTTGTTGAATGCAACTGAATCTATTTATCTTAACTCCATTGCTGCCAAGTACTGAATTCTATTTTTAGGTAGCCTAAGAAACAAGACAAGGAGCAAGGTCTTCAGAGACTCATTAGGACCATTAGAAAAATGCTCCTAGCAGCTCCTATCAAAACAGTGGAAATAAATAACCTTTGTTCCTGGGCTGTGGATTCACCCTGTTTCTGCAGCCTCATTTCTGGATGATGTATTACAGTCATTACAGTCACCTCTGTAGGACACTGTGTACACAAAGCGTGTGAGCCTAACCTCCCAATTCAGGATATTTCCTAATATATGAACAATTTGTCCTTGTCAAGCTGACCAAGGTGAAAAGAATAAACTGTAAATATGAAGCACTTCTAGGCTACATGAAAACAGGAGAAAATTTTTCTGCTTACTTTTTTCCTTGACTCAAGGGGGAAAACAGAGCAAATGGATTAAGTGATAAAGTATGGATGTACCTGTAAAAGAAGTATTGTTCTACCTTCTTAAAAATTGCTCTTTAATAGAGACACTTCACAAGACCAAAATGCCACAATCTGCTATTTTCTAGAAGTTGCATTTTGTAACAAAGAAAAATGTACTATATATTTTTATCAGGGAAGAACATGAAGATTTATGTGAATAGTAACAAAGTCTAAAGTTGTGTCATATTTATTTCTTTACACAATGTCACATTGTGTGTTTGGCTTCAGACAACATATGAGTGTTGCAAACTTTTGTGCACTTTTCTATGGGGAATTCCAAATATTTGTAGTTGAACAAAATTTAGTATATTGTATTACATTTTACTACATGTTTATAATAAAAATATGAATGAATTTCACAGGATATACAGCCTTTGGAGAGAGCAATAGTGCTTTATGTGTACAGACATCTCTGTATTCTCCTCATGATAAAGCAAACAATTAGGATCATTTAAAAAATTATTTAAAATATATGAGGGACACTTAAGGAAATATAAACCAGAAATTTTCTTCCTCTTTCTCAGATCAATAACTTCAGTGAAATTTCTAGAAGTATTACCAGTAGATTATTTCCGTGCTTTTCCATCAACCTCTATATTTAATCTTCCCATTCTTGTTTTCTCTTATGTCTTTTTAACACTACAATCTGTTTCCCCTTCTTAGGAGGAAATATGGCAAAGAAAACACTGATGGCTTTTTTAAAGGCCTATGACAACCTACTACAATACAAGCTTCCTAAAATACACACATATATCACTGGCAATTTAATGGAGTCAAATTATAAAGATGATGTCCCAAATAATTATGCTATCAATTAAAACCTCCAGTAACAGGGCTGGATTACATTTGTTGAGTTATTTACCAAAGAGGTCACATGGACAGTTTCAACTATCACTGGATATTCCTGAAACTTTTCTTAGTCTTCACAACCTGGGGACAAGACCCTGTTGAAGAAAACACAAGTTAATTATGATATCAAATATTAAGGAATTGAGCTGTTTTCAACTAGAAGGTTTACCTCTATTGACTAGAATTTGCAGTTCCAATGCTAGCATGCTACCAGGAGAAGTAATCATCAGTATCACCCAGCTATGAAACTTTCAACTTGCAACAGGAACCTTCCTGCAATGTTAACTCATGCTATAGCGATGAAAATACCACATGGTGACTAATTACTTCTGATTGGATTTAAGGCCTACTCCATGAGACTGAATCCATACCTGGCATGGCTAAATTAGCTAAGAACCTGAAACTAGTAGGTGATGGAACCTATGAGAAATCCTACTGCTATTACTCTGCTAAATAAACACAGGAATAAAATGACTCCTGATTACATATTGTTATAGCCATTGACCAGAGTATCAGTCAGCCCTCATCTGAGAAGTTTTTTTTTCTTATAGTAGATGGTAATTGACCCAAGTTCCCACATGGACCATGTGCACAGCATAAGAGATTGTAGAGCACCCATCCCTCAATCAGATGGCAGAAGAGATGAAAAATTTTAAGAGCCAGTTTTTTTTTTACAGGTGACTCCAAGCAAACAGTGTTTTCCATACACAATATAACTGATAAGCATATGAAATATGACAAGCATGCACAAGATCTACATACATTTAAGAAAAAAATCCCAGGAACCCTGACTGCTCTTCAGACTGGAGAGAGAGGGGGAGAGGAGTGGGGGGAGGGGGAGAGAAGTGGGAGGAGGGGGTAGGAAATGAAAGGCTGGGAGGATGCGAAATTTTTTTTCAATAAAAAATAAAAAAAAAGAAAAAAAATCCCATCTAAGGAAAGAAGATTATAAAGTAATAAAAAAATTCAATAAAAATGAAAGAACTTATTTTTTCACTTCTGGGAACTGAATTTAGTATCTTTCACATGTTAGGCAGGAACAGTAACAAAATGCTACAACCAAGCCCAATGTTAAGACTCTTTAAGTAGAAGAATGCAAAATCCCATAAGTTGTAAATGGTAACAGGAGTTTTGTAACACAAATGATTCTTCCTCATTTTTATTGCAAATTTTAAGTTTTTCTTTGTTTCTGGAGTAGGAACAAAATTTCCTTTTTGCCTTACCTCATGTCTACCTAAACATGACTTCTAACTTTTTGATCAAAGTACTAATTTTCATGCTTGCAATTCATTACGCGACATCTGTCATAGAGCAATAATGCTTTGCTACTAGTAACTATCTCAGAACTATTTGGATAGATGTTGACTATCCCATGAAGGACAATGTGATAAAATTTTGGTATCCAAGATGGTTCTATTTAGAGGTAGATGAACCTTAAAATGGTGAGGTATGAGGATAAGATTTAGCATTCAATAAGGAATTATTCTATCTATCAAAGTGCCGTTAGTGGATTATTTTCTAAGGTCCATAACATGAGTAGCCCCAGAAAGTTTGCTAGGTATAAAATATCTAACATTATTTTCATCCAGCTGAGGAATCCATAAATTCAATTAGACAGTTGTTGATAGCTACCAACATGTGAGTGTCATTTATTGCACCATTGTGTATGTCTTGCAGTACAGGTAGTCATGGTTCATTGGTGTCCACTACAGAACAGTGAAACCTTATCCAAAAGTAATCAAAGAAAAAAAAAGCTATCAACTTGAGAGTTAGGATACATGGAATGGTACCTAGAAGAGACTGGAGGAAGAAAGGGAGGGTTTAAAGTACTGCAATTCTTTTGCAATCAAAAAAGTTGTTGTTGTTGTTGTTTGTTTGTTTTTAAATCGTGGTAGAGCCATAGGGTGAGGTATTTAATTTAGGCTCTTAGGTTTTGCCCTTGGAAGTGTCTGTGGGCCCCTGACTTCTTTAGATTCTTCTCTGTTGACTTTTGGCCTGAGATAAAAAATGTTTTGATCCATTACTGTGCACATCCCCATAGATCTTAACACACAATACAATTTGCTCATGGATTAAAATACCCAACACTGTCGGACAAATTAGTCTTGATCTTTTCAAATTATGTTATCTCAGGATAAACCAGTGGAAAGTTGATGAAAAAAAAAAGATTTACCACCAGGAATTCTGATCCTGGGAATATTTTTCTATAATAAATTTAACATATCTGTGGAAAATAATATTTGGTAGGAGATTCAATAATACATCATTGTAAAAAACATTAACTCATTTAGTAACCCTTAAAATAAATCCACAGTGCATGAAGGATCCCATATGCATCTACATCTTAAAGAAAAGAGTGCAATATGTGAAAAGGTCATGTCAGATTGGCTTAAGGTGCTTATCAAGCTGTATTGTTTTAAGTTTTCTCTATATTTCATACATTTAATTATTCACAAAATTATTTGCTATTATTTGAAACATTTCCAGTTTTTTCTAATTTACTTTCAATGAGTATATTGTATCCTTGCCATTAAATAATAAAAATATAATGAAATGAAAACATAGAGCTATAAATGAAAATTTAAACTCAGATCCATAGCATGTTTAAAAATGATACATTGGTCTATTGTTATGTCTGGGTTTTATGTCAACATGGCATAAGATATTGACTCATCTGAGCAGAAGGAACATCAATGAAGAAAATGCCTTCATAATATCAGGCTGTAGAAAGGAATTTAGGGTATTTTCTTAGTGGTTGATGTGTGAGAGTCCAGGCTGTTGTGCACGGTGACATCCTTGGTTGAGAATGCTATAATAGAGCAAGCTGAGCAAGCTATGTGAGATAAGCCAGTAAGCAATGTTCCTCCATGACCTTTGCATCAGCTCCTGTGCCCAGGTTCCTGCCTGGGATATGTGATATGTATCATTGATACATGATACATACTGTCTGATATGTGATATATGGTATATGATATATAATATAATATATGTCTAATAACTTTAAAACTAGTGAGATTTTATAAAGTTTCTTGACAAATACTTAGTTTAGGTCAGTTGAAGCCTTACCTCTTTGTTTTTCTAAATCCTCTGTTCCCATTCCCATTTATATCATTAGCTCTGTGTTTTCACATCATGCATGCTCTACTGTCTCCTGTCACTGTGTTATTTACTTTGATTGTAAGATATTACAAAGTAGGTTCTTCAAGTCCATTTTATTTTGATTAAGTCTCCCTATTTCCCCTTCTATCACTATACTATCTGCTTACATTCTTCTGTTCCCAATACGTTCCTTCTCTAGTTTCCTCTGTAATCTACTCTTTTCCCTAAATGCATCCCCTTGCTAATGGTCAATTTATAGTTTCCACATTTCCCATGTATTCTATGTTAAACATTGCAGTGCATAACGCCTGTCTGTGCTCTATGTGCTACCATACAGTTCTCAAGTTTCAGGCAAGGGGCTGGAGATTGAAACATACAAACACATACAGACAGAGCAACAGACAGAGAAACAGACCTGTAGTCCCTGGTAAGAAGCCTTTTATTCAATATCACCATGGAGGCTTATATACCCAACAGTCAAGTGAGCCAAAAGGTGAAAACCTTATCCTCTGATTGTCAAGGCCAAGGCAACACGTGCTTGGGAAGCAGATCTGGTAAACAATTTTGACACAGCTTTCAGTAACTCAAATGAGAAGGAAAGTAAAGATCTCTAGCAGGGAAGAGTAGCTGGAGGCCAGGACTCCAAATGGTCACAACAAAACATGTAAAACACAAGTCAAGTTATTCCTTGTTAATAACAATTGCATCCCAGACATGAGGTTGGCTAGGCAATAGGTCCTAGGGGAAAACCTAGTACTGTTAGTTACTCTGCTAAGTGGATGTAGCAATAAAACTATCTCTAAAATTCCTATCTTATACAACTCTCAGTCCTCATCAAAGAAGCATCATTTTTTTAATAGTTGGTGATTAACACAAAGAACCAAAGCAGGTCTTGAGTAGAGAATGAGATTGTGGAATACTCAGAAATAAATGGGTCGTCAATATTACACCCTCTTTCCACATTGTTCAGGTAGCATTTTGGAAAAGAGGTGTGAAATCTGTAAGAGACAAATACAGTTGTGGACATGAAAAGTGAAATAGTATTTTTAGGCACAGTGATGCCTCTGCACACACACAAACAAGATCAAATCAGCCAAAATCTAAGCATGGATGGAGAGGGGGCACATGAAGTTCCAGCCTTAACTGGTGAGGTATTAGAGATTGATGATTGCTAAGGAAAGAGAAGTCAGTTTCTTTAGAGATAATACACTGAGATGCTGCCCACTCTCCAGTATATTGGTCCTAAACTACTCACCTAAATATAGTACTAAGTGGACTCAGTGACTTTATAAAAAAGAGTACATGAATTTGTGAAGAAAAATAGGGGTTCATAGAAAAGAATTTGTAGAAGTATTAGGGAGAGGGTTTTTATTAAAGTATGTTATATCATGCATGAAATTCTAAAATAATAAAAATTTAAATATAGTAAAAGTAAGCAATTAAAATTTATGACCAGACTTTTAGGTTCTACATATAAAATAAGTTAGTAAGTTGTACAGTACGTTTTTACCAGTTTCTGAACACATATTGTTTTAAAGGATAATAAATAAAACTTGTGCTGCTATTGAGGTTAATTATAACAATAATAGTGCATTTGTATAGTTCCTCTGTTAATAGAAATTATAGTGCTTCTCTTGCTTTCACACAAAAGATTATAATAGGACAAATCAACTAAGAAGAGCCTTTTAGTACTAAATCTATCAAAAGAGTGACACGTTTTAATTTGTTGCCATTGTTGTCAAATCAGATTTGAATCCTTGTCTGAGTAACTTTTTTTTCCAGGTGTATGACCCTTGCCTATTCTATAACCCACCATTGTGTCTGAATCACTCCTAAGCTAAGTTCTCTGCGATATCTCTATAAGGTGAAACAGGTTATAATTTGCATTTTGCTCAGAGAGCAAAATAAATTCTGTTGGAATGAGGGGAAAACTCACATCATCTTTCCTAACAAGCTTGCTGGGGTAGTAGCAGCTCCACAGCAGGCTATTGGGAATGCCCCCACCCCTTCTCTGTGCAGAATAATTAAGCTAAGATCGGTTTGAATTCTTTTACAATTATCCCTCTCCCCATGCTGTTGGACTTGAGATGTTAATTACAACGATTTTCATGCCCATAATGCAGAAATGATGTCTCTGTTATGTACAGATTTGACAAGCATTTAGAAGGATGCTTGATGATAGAGTCTGGCTTTCTTTATCTCTCCATATATATGTGTGCATATGTCCCATACATATATACACATATGTATACATATATATCCCTTGATAATAGCTGAATGCCATTTGGGCATTAATTCAGTTTTTTTGGAAAGTATTTCAATCATTTCCTTGTGAACACAGAGAAAAAATGGGTGAAAGTCTTCAAAGACTAATTTTTCACAACAAGAATATCTAACTGATGGTGAAAAGATTTAATATCAGTCATGGCATGATTGTGCAATATGTAGCAATTTATTACTTTCACCTATGATTGGTCTATGTGAAACTGAATGGGAGTTTATGATTATGCTGCTTTCCTTGTAAATTTTTCTTAAATTTCTCTGTAAAGAAGGACCCAGAAACAAACAAACTCCCTAAAAACTTCTGAAAGTCCAATTGGAAAACATGAAGGTAAAATAGGGGAAAACAGCTAAACGCCAGGTATTATTGCAAACCCTTGATAATTTTAATGTGTAGCATTCTCAAGCTGCTTTGTGCCCATACCTGTTCAATAAGTCAGTAAGATGTATTTAACATAGTTTTCATTTTTAATCCTAAGCAGGAGAATGGTTTTGATCACACAAAACTCTTCCATGAATCCCATTGACATTTGTTTCTTGAAACAAAGGCATGTTTACAATTTTTCAGTTGACAGGCTAAATTCTACAGTTTGGACTCCCATGCACCTCAGACTCAGGTTCATAGAATTTTAAAAGTGCTCTTGGTTGAAAAGAAAGAAGCTAAAATCCATCATTGTAAAACTCTCTGCTACATTAAAAGAGTTTCAGAATTCTGGTACATACAAAACACTTGCCCTCACTTTCATCTCTGCCCTAACACGAATGTTAAATTTGGGAATGCTTTGACAGCTAGAGATGCTTGACAGAATTGCTCTCTTTTCAACCCCATTGAGGTATTGTAGACATAATTCCTCTAAATCTTCCTGAAAACTGTACACGTCTTTCTTCAGGACATATCCTGGCTAAAGATTTTGTTCTAGAAATGAGAAAAGGCTTTTGAGATATTTTCGCATTCTTCCTTAAACCTTTAAACCACTGACACAGGTGTATAGATAATTTTTGTGTATTTTTATATGTTTAACATTATAGTGTGCTGTGTATTCATTAATATCTTGTGATATTTCCATAATAATAATCCCTTATATTTTCATTTTCAGTTCTGCAATTCTCAACTTTCACATTGCCACACATGCACACACATACATACTCCATGTTAATTCCACAAATGAGAAAATTTTCAGATACTTTGTAAGGCTAGCTTGTTTAGATTTAGTGTAATGATTCCCAGCACCATGTATTTTCTACAAGAACACGTTCTTCTTTATGGGGTAGTAAAATCCTGTTGTGTGTATTTACTCTTTTTCATTCACATTTAAAGCACTGGTGACGATGTTTCAACTCAAAGCAAATAATAAATGCTTTAGAATTGATATAAATTGAAGAGAATGCAAACTTTATAAAATAACAGTCACTAAGTGAAATATCACTTCACCATTTGGTTCCTATCAGTGTCCTGCTATAAACAAAATGTAGTGTACCATAAAAGTCATATTTCAGTCAAGCCTTCCGTATGATAATGTTAGTAGATGGGATAGTTTAGGAAATGATGCTAATTTCTTAAGATGAGATTGGTGTCCCATAGCAACTCCAGAGAGCTCTTTTCAAATACATCAAGGAAGATACCTACTTTTTTATAATTATATTAATTTACACATTTGTTTCTTGATTTACTATCTTTTAGGCTATCATAAAACCTATAATATTTTTTAGTATGGATTTGGATGGTTTCTCTACATAAATATTTGAAACATTTTACATGCCATTTCTCTTTATTAACAATGCACATATGATCTATTTTTCTCTTTGCTTACAATTATATGCCTCACACATATTTCATGGTGAAGCAATTTTATTAGTTTCTAAACAGTAGATAATTTCAATTGTATGGTTTATTTATTATTTCTAAACCAGTTTGTTCCTGTTTACTTCTAAACACCATATGTTCCAGATGCTTTCCAGTTCCCAGGTCAACTTTGGTCACTAAACCAAATATTTCATCACCAGTGGCAAGGTCAGTTATGTGATCTGTCATGTATGAAGTTTTCAAGTCTCCATGCTCAGAAAGATCTTGTATTGGATTCAAGTGGTGCTTTCTTAACTTGTTTAGTAATTTTTTAAAAACGTCTATAATTTTCTTTTGAGCTAATAAACAGTTCAATTTTAATTAGATTTATGCCCACTTGATTGGATTTCTCTTATGATTCTTGGTCCAGATTAGAATGGAAGTTTAGTGTCAGCACCAAGTTCATATTCACTGTGTTATCTCTCTGAAAGCAAACATTTATATTTATCAGAAAACCACAACATAGTACGCTGACAATGACACCAGACAGTTAAAAAGCAGTCACAATCTTCTTTACTCCTTTTGTGTTAAACCATGTAATTACCCTTTAATTACAACTTTTCTATAGTCACATTCATAATGTACATTATTTTAAAAATCTTAAATGTTTCTATGTTAACTCATGTCATACAAACATTCCTGAGTCTCTGTTGTAACCTAATTGACAGAATTCGTAGTCAAGATTTTCTAATTATAATGCTAAGCATGATTTAAGATATTTGAACACAATGGTCATTTGAAAAATATCTATTTACTAGAGGTTAATATATTCAATTATTTTTATTGAAAATCACTTTATCAGTATCTTATATCTGGTTTGTCATAATCAGTTCTATTAAAGGAGATGCAATTTAAAACAAATCATGAAATATTAAGTATCAAAATAATCACATACTTTCAATTTTACTGCTACTTAAGAAAATACATGATTTTTCCACGAAAACTAAAGAATGATAACCTACAAATCTCTAAAACGAATCATGGACAATCACTCTTTAAAGTATTAGTAAACCTTAAAGAAGAATACAGTAAAATGAAGTGTCAAAATTGCAAGTCATGTAGTAAGTAATCTTTGAATTACTTGGTAGTATCAAGTATAATTATCAAGTAATTTGTAGGAACATGTAATTCCCCTGTAATTATTGAGCTATTATAGATGCCCTACAAAATAGAATGCACAGCCTTACCAATCTGGAATCACTGCCATCTTTTAACATTCACTGACTGATATTCATGAATGAAACATCTGACTTCTAAGTGAAAGACTCCAGATGCATTATGTACAATAGCTATTCTTTCAACCAAAAGTATCCCTTATTCTCATCACATGTATAAAAGAGAATCCCCATCATTTACTATGAAAACATTCTAAATTGCCATTCTGCATATTTAATTTAGATATGAAAAATGACATCAGTATGCAAAAAGGCTTACTGTCCCCCAAAAATCTTACCTTTCTTAAATCCTGTTTAGTCAGTATATTTTTTTTCTTAAACTCTAGCTTATCAAAGAATATTTGGAACTGAATGACATTGTATATTTTGCAGAAATCTAAATGTAAGCTTTTTTTTTTTCAGGAAGACACAAGAAAATACTATGATAGAACATAATTAAAATGGAAAAATGTAACATCTTCAATTCAAAACCTTAAGAATAAAATGTGGTTCATTTTCTGCAACATTTCTTTTATATTTGGATTATTTTTGTCTGGGAATATATGACTTAGCCTAACACAGCCATTGGCTCTTTGTCAGGACCCATTTCTCCTTTTTTCTTTTTTTTAAATTAATTAATTTATTTATTAAAGATTTCTGCCTCCTCCCCGCCACTGCCTCCCATTTCTCTCCCCCTCCCCCAATCAAGTTCCCTCCCTCATCAGCCCAAAAAGCAGTGAGGGTTTCCTACCCTGTGGGAAGTCCAAGGACCACCCACCTCCATCCAGGTCTAGTAGGGTGAGCATCCAAACTGCCTAGGCTCCCACAAAGCCAGTACGTGTAGTAGGATCAAAACCCAGTGCCATTGTTCTTGACTTCTCAGCAGTCCTCATTGTCCACTATGTTCAGCGACTACGGTTTTATCACATGCTTTTTGAGACCCAGTCCATCTGGCCTTGGTGAGTTCTCGATAGATCATCCCCCTACTTTATGTGGCACCGTGGTTCATGTTTTTATCTGCATGCCAAATTACAAAATAAAAGATGCATGTGCAGTGAGGGAGACATCATCTCCACCCAAGAAAACTAGAATTGCAGTTTGTTTTCTTAACGATATCATTGTCAATTATTTATTCTTTGTCCGATAGGATTTCCTTGACTATGTTTTGAGTTCAAATGCACATTAGAAAGGGGATGTGGTACAGAATCTGACAGATTCTTTTCTGTTACAAATCTAACAGAAACAGATGTTGATTTTCTACAGCCAATCAAAACACAAACACGAGTTCATGAGATGTACTCTAAGAAACCTTCCAGTACAACAACTGGATGCCTGGCTTATAATCATTAATCAACCAGAATCTTTTGTAATATTTATTGTGTCATGCAAATATACGACATCTTGAAAGTATTAAAATTTACAATGTTTGCTAAAGGTCACAGGCTCATTTTGAATAACTCACCTTAAAAATACACAAGGAAATGCAATGATTTTCTCTAGAGTTTAAGAATAATTAGTAAACCATAATTTTAGTTCCCCCAATCAAACTGTAGTGAGCTCAACACTGACTTTGTATTGGTGTATGTTTTTTAAGTAGTAGCACATTCTTTGTTATGTTTTTTTTGTTGTTGTTGATTTTATTTATTTATTTATTTTTGGTTTTTTCGAGACAAGGTTTCTTTGTACCTTTGGTGCCCATCCTGGAACTAGCTCTTGTAGACCAGGCTGGCCTCGAACTCACAGAGATCCACCTGCCTCTGCCTCCCGAATGCTGGGATTAAAGGCCTGCACCACCACTGCCCGGCTGAGTTATGTTTTTTTTTTAAGAAGTATCATTCTTTGAGTTTCATCCCACATCATTTCAATAGATAATTTTTACAATAAATATTATTATAAATTTCAGTTTATATGATGTAAGATCAGGGAAGTCACCTAAAATAATAGGCAATGTTATAGTGAAACTACAAGTTAAAAAACAATAAACTTAATAGATGAGAAATAAGTGATATAATAACCACCTTTGCTTCATACAATCAAAGAAACTGAATTTCCCACAGTAGCTGCTCGAACAGATCAGTGACAATGCTGGGTGTGCTCTCTGGTCTTCTAGTTGGCACCTGTCTATTACATCCCCTTCAAGTTACTTCTAAATCTCAGGTTTATTTAAAATTAGCTCTCAGTTATTATATTTAAGTTAATCTTATATTGTGTGTATCTATTGGTTATAGAAAGAGAAGATACAAAAAGAAGAATACTTAAGCTAGTCAGAACTAAATGTGATGATAACACCCGTTCCATTCATAGTTTGTGAGATATGTATAGTTCATTAACCTTGCAGAAAAGGTTTAATGATATAGCAATTAATATTTGGAAAAAATGAAATTATATATCCTATAGAAAAATACATCAGATATCTTGCAAATTTTGTTTAAGACAAAGATATGTGTGTTGCGGCAGCTCCTTCTGCTCCTTCAGTCAATAGCCACTGAGATACCAGCCCATTGGGGCGTGGTCTCTCTCCCTTTAAAAAAGCTGCCACTTCCCTCAGCTTGCTCTTTGGCTTCAGGCTCTGCTTCTGGTGACTGGGCTCCCTTCCTGATTGCGCAGAGGGCTGTTGTCTGGGACTGTGATCTGTAAGTTTTTCCCCCTTAAATAAATATCCATTCTATTAATCATAATTCCAAACTGGTGTGGGATTGTTTGTGACTTACACCTTCATATGTGTACCACATATATAAAACGGTGGAAGGAGAAAAAAGCTTAAGTCTTAAAATGCAGAATCTCAAGAGGCTGACCTCCATTATTTTGTAATCTTTTATGGCATATATAAATCAGAAAATGGCAATTTTGTGTATTTACTATTCTATACAATGTTTTAAAGAATTTGCAAATTATTGAATATGTTTTAGTAGCATCCACATATTGTTCAGAAAATCATGTTTTATAATTTTATCACATTATTTAGACTATCAATTTAATGGAGTTGAGAATGAATATGCTTCGCTAAAATAAAACCTCTTGGATTCTAGCTCCAGATGCATGTGGCTTTAGAGAAGCTGTTTACCTAATCTTTTCTCTCACTTTTGTTAAGCAGCTCCCAGGCTCACTCCACACTATTCGAAAAAATGACAAAACTGGAACAAATGACCTGTAAGGTCCTAGATTTCATTTGCTGTGATTTTAATGCCTGTCCATGCAATCTGTTTCTACATAGCTAAAACACATTAGTATTCAATGTGTAACAAGGTTCCCAATATTTATTTATAAGACATGGACTATGGGTAATGAACTGTGGCATGAAATACATAATAAATACATGAATGAATAATACAGATTCCTTGATCTTTGACCGTTGCCAACATTGTTCATTAATTGAATAGCTAATTTTGAAGTGAGCAACAACCATAGCATCTGGTTTATTTCATTTTATTTGTAAATAAAAAGTTTCCTACAGTGAATTTAAATCTAACAATTTGTATTTGAAAATAAATTCAAAACTTAAATTTTAAAAACAAGTGAATCTGTATGTAACTATATGTTCATTAAAAAAAATGATCAGTTCTTTGTCCTTACACATATCAATTACAAAAACCATGAACATTTCAAAGGAAAAATCCTTATTAGTGTATTATATGAATGTTTTCCTAAAGTATGGTATAAAGCAAAATATAATTAAATAGAAGATAAACGAGTTCTGGAGCCTAATAAGCAATTTTTTTTTTAAAAAAAAAAGCTTAGTCAATGCAAACCACTAAAAAAAAAAGCATTTCTTCCACTTATATGTTGTGTACTTTACCTCCCAGTGAATACAGGCTTCATAATTTAAATTCTTAGCAGGAACTCATGAGTTATGACTTCACAATGCCTCTCTCTCTTTTTCACAGGCTTCAGTATAGAATCTCTGAAGCAAAGCCACATCATTCCATAGAGAAATTATTTTCTGTGTATTCCAAGATGAAACCACTCTGTGGTTCAAGCTGTATTTCCTTTAACAATAATATATTCATTAGAGAACAGTGATTGGTTTGATTTCTATATTAAAATTTTCATCTAGAAAAAGAAACACATCAATTGAAAAAATTCTTAGAAAATTTACTGGGGAAAAAAAGGTTACACATTTTTTGTATTTTTGTTCATTTTATTGTTTCATGCTAAAGAAATTTATATATGATAGATTTGTCATATTCCATTTGTAAAGCAGTATTGATATATAGTCCAGGTGTCTATAAAGTCTTTATATCACCTACTCTGGCTCTCTATTTGAAATCATCCTGCAAAAGCATTGTGGGAACAGTTGTGTGTAAGTGTATTTGGATATTTTGTGTGTGTGTGTATTCTCACAGTCTATCTTTAGGGTTTTTTTTTCTGTTTCCTCACTGCTGTCTTCTTTGATCAAATGTATGTCTTATATTTGGACAAAATTCCCAAACCTATAACAAAGGTTTTATGTCCTTCACTTTAAGACATGAAATCATGGATTATATTTGTTTTGATTAAGGAGTTAATGGCACATTTTTATTTACTAATACCATATGTTATTCTGATTTTCTTAATTTATTCATAGCATATTTTTTTCCAAAGATTGATCAAGGAGACCATTTTGAATTTAATCATTATATCTTCAAGCTATGACTCAACTTGACCATGGAAGTGTCTAAGGGGATTATCCTAATGTTGTTAATTTTTCCCACATAGTGTGGTATAATGTGCTTCCTTGCCAAGGCGGCAGTCACATGCTCTTTTTGACAAGTGATAAGATATGAAATCAAGGCTAAGTAGTCTGAGAGTAAAGGACTCTTGATAGTAGAGCCGGACTGACAGTCTGTGACATGATATGACTTGATTCTTTTAAGTGAATGAAGTCTGTACCACTTGTGGAGATGTTCCCCTAAATTTCTGACTCATGCAATGTTCTGGCACATGTAATCCCTAGAGAAAAGATGTCAGGCAGGACTGTAAATAGTCTGTGAGCTCTTTTTTTATGACCTTCCCTGTAGGTGGTAAAATAAGTAATTGTCTCACTCAAAAGTAATTGTATGTGTACAGGAAGAATTATATGAAAAAATGAAAATCCCATGCTGTGCAGTTTACTATATTTAGCCAAAAAATAGAAAAACAGAGAAGATTAGATACCAGTGACGGCTTTCCGTTTCTTGTATCTGGCAGAATGAAAAGGAAAATGTGTAGCAACTGGGTCTGTGCTACGAGCCCTTCCTGTGATCTAAAAATTCACAATCTACAAGAGAAGAGTAGAAGTGACAGAAAATACCCCTCATGTCTAACATTTGACACAAAAGAAAGGTAAATTCATGATATAGTAAGCAGATGAGAGTAGAAATCACACAGGAGCCAGAAGAAATGGTGGATTGTGTGTCTATTGTCTATTTCCTTTTCAGTGAAACACTTCATCCCAGAAGAAAGGAGATGCATAAGCCAGAAAACACATAAAACTTAAAAGATTAAGGAAACTCAGTTACAAGATTCCAAACTCTTAGCTCAAAGTTATAAAAACAGGAACAACTGAAGCTTTCCTTAGTGGAGCTTCCTTCAAATTGCAGAGAATTGTTGAGACACAGGATTCAAGAGTCCTGGTGTACACTTCGTTTGCTGATACGCCCGCCTTTACCACCTACGACCCTTGAAGCAATTGGACTGAAGTCATCTGCTCATGAGTTCTCCCTGGGAGAAAATGTTCCTTTACTGTCATTAGTGCTCCGTCAACGTGAATGTTAGACTCTGTTCCTCATCAATTGCAGAGTGCTTCCTTGGCCTCAAAATAAAGAAACAAAACAATGGACTGAAAAGTTCTGAGACCATGAACTAAAACAAAACATTTTTTTTCTTTTCAAGCTGATTTATTTCAGATAAAGTCTTAACAATGGAAAATTAATGGATGCTTCATTTCTAATAATTCTATTGCTCTAAAATAAAATTCATGGTTCTGTAATTATTCACACGTTTTTCCCAAGATGTATTGGTGTGTTTAGTGTCACTATAATTGTGTGATTTAATGACTTGTGTCTGACTCTACAGCATTACTAAATATCTTATTTTATAAATATACAATGATTTGGTAAAAGTAAACAAAATTTTCAAAGTGTCTGGAAAAGCCTGTGAGTTCATAGTCAGCAGATAAGAAGTGTAACAGTTTTAGTGCTACAGGCTTCTCTAGGGGCCTCTATCCTACAGGAAGGACTTCGGAAAAGTTATTTGTACAACAGCTGTTCTTCATCCTTGGTTAATACCACTCATTATGACCAAAGATTACAGTTTCAGGATTTCCTAAGAAGTAATCTTTAATTTTGTATTTTAGTGGTATTTTCTAGCTCCTTAGTTTACCGCTGCACATATATCTCCACCACAATCCTCGACTGCTTTCATAAAAATGATTTTGAAATATATCTAGTACTTTAAAACATATTTTGTTTACTTTTACCAATCACTGCATTTAATGTGATCCATTGAATTCTGACCATTTTCATGTGACCCTTACAAGCTATATTTGTTCTGCATTTTAGAAAGTTTCTTTTCTGATATTTTAAATTATCTTGAAAGACCCCCCCCCCCCCC
>NC_022027.1:37098241-37099321 GCF_000317375.1 Microtus ochrogaster | reverse complement strand
ATTTCTCTGTTAGGTTTCTGTCTGATTGACCTGTCCATTGGTGAGAGAGGAGTGTTTTAGTCTCCTACTATTATTGTGTGCAGTTTGATGTCTGCCTTGAGTTTTAGTAATGTTTCTTTTACGTACATGGGTGCTTTTATATTAGGGGCATAGATATTCAGGATTGAGACATCATCCTGATGAATTGTTTCTGTAATGAGTATAAAATGTCCCTCTCTATCTCTTCTGATTGATTTAAGTTTGAAGTCAACTTTGTTAGAAATTAGTATGACCACAACTCCTTGTGTCTTAGGTACATTTGCTTGATAAGCTTTTTCCCAGCACTTTACTCTGAGTAGGTACCTGTCTTTGTGGTTAAGTTGTGATTCTTGTAAATAGCAGAATTTTAGATCCTGTTTTCATATCCAATCTCTTATTCTGTGCCTTTTTATAGGTGAGTTGAGTCTATTGACATTAAGTGATATTAATGACCAGTGGTTGTTAACTCCGGTCACTTTTTTAGTAGTAGAGTTTGTGTGTTTCCCTTCTTTGAGTTGCGCTGGTGAAGGGTCTCTAGATGTTTCAGTTATTGTGGTCATTGTTGGACTCCTTGGTAGTGATTTTCCTTCTATTACTTTCTGTAAGGCTGGATTTATGGCTGCGTATTGTTTAAATTTGTTTTTATACTGGAAAATTTTGTTTTCTCAATTTATAGTGAACGAAAGCTTGGCTGGGTATAGTAGTATGGGCTTGCATCTATGGTCTCTTAGATTCTGCAGTACATCTATCCAGGACCTTCTGGCTTTCATGGTTTCCATAGAGAAGTCAGGTGTAATTCTGTTAGGTTTTCCTTTATAAGTAACTTGGCCTTTTTCCTTTGCAGCTCTTAATATTCTTTCTTTATTCTGTATACTTTGTGTTTTGATTATTATATGGTGAGGGGATTTTTTTTTTTGATCCAGCCTATTTGGTGTTCTGTATGCTTCTTGAACCATCATAGGTACATCTTTCTTTAGGTTGGGAAAGTTTTCTTCTATAATTTTATTAAATATATTTTCTGGACCGTTGAGCTGAACTTCTTATCCTTCTTCTACTCCTATT
>NC_022027.1:37091055-37098141 GCF_000317375.1 Microtus ochrogaster | reverse complement strand
GGTCTTTCAATCTATATTTAAAATCCCATTGCGATTTAATTTCTTTATTATAATATGTATAAGTTTTACTACATTTTGTTACTGCAAAATACGAGTTCTTCCGGGACTGTGTCAAATATAGTTGGAGGGTATTGGCTTGTTTGTCATGTGCATAATATTAAAAGTGTCTTTATCAATGGTTCTCACCCTTTCTAATCTGTTGCTCCTCTAATACAGTTCCTCATGTTGTGGCAAGCCCTAATCCTAAAATTATTTCTTTGCTACTTCAATACTGTCACTGTGCTACTGTTATGAATTATAATGTAAATTTCTGATATTCAGGATATCTGATATGTGATTCCTCCAGGTGTTGGGACTCACAGGTTGAGAACTGCGGCTAAAAGCATATCAAATGTTTGCCCTTATACCTGTAGTTTACTGAGTTTTACATCCTTCTATTGAATCTTAGCTCAATCCTGAGGATGGTTTTCTTGGAGGGCAGCAAAAATTAGATGGTATGGGCGCTGGATATATGGCTGTTTATATATAAATAAATATTTGCTATTTTAGGAGAGGAGTCTAGATTGGCTTCCATCACCAACATGGTGGCTCAAAATACAACTTAAGTCCATTTGCAAATATCTGATGTCCTCTTCTTGCTTCACTTACACCAATATTGTACAATACATACATGCAGGCAAGACAAAAATACAGATAAAATAAAATAAATTTTGAGGAAAAATATGAGGATGTCTAGTTAAGAGGGATTTGGAGTCTCAACTGGCCATCTCTTGTAGCCAACTGAGGCTTCCATTGGTGAAACTAGGTTGCATTCAGTTGAGTTTTTGGTCAGATGGGTTTCATTGGAATCTCTGAACAACCTATGCTGTTTCTAAGAAAAAGCGTTGCTCTCTGCAAACTGACAATCGGGTCCTCATTGTAGAGGACAAACACCCACAGAAATCATTGAACACGGTGAAGTCAAGATGGTGCAAATATGGAGCCCTCACTAGTGTGTTCTAGTCTCTTTCATCAGGAAAGTTCATCTGTAGGCTACCAAAAAAGATATGTGGACACTACCCCAGTCACAAAATTTTTTATCTATAATTTGCCCTTCCTGCATAACACTCTAGCCAATTGTGGCACAGAACTTGTGGAGTAGCCACCCAATTTCTGATTTGACTTAAGGCCCACACCTAACACCTTTTGGGTAATCAAGAATCAGGTGCTCTTAACCAGTCATTGTCAAAGAGAAGTTTACTCTGGCAGCAGATTAGAACAGATTCAGAGACCAACCGTCAGACATTATGCGAAGAGAGAATCTAAATTGGAGGTCTCCATCAAAACCTTCTTCTTAGACCTCAGGAAATTCTGAGAAAGAGAAGGCTGAAAATGTGAAAACGTCAGAGGAGAATGGAGGACAAAATGAGAACGAAGTCCTCTGAATCAACTAAATAAGGAACATATGAGCTTACAGACATTAAAGCAGCAAGCATGGGGCCTACACGGATCTACAACAAAGAGAAGCTGTCTTTTACTACACCAGGTTCCTTCTGTATACATTATAGCTACTAACAATATTATTATGGGACTTCTGTCTGTGAGATTGAGTGGGGTCTCTAACTCTTGTGCCTGCTATTGGGGCTCTTTTCCTCCTGTGGGGTTGTAATGTCCAACATCAATATGATAATGTTTGCTTCATCTTATATTTTATTTTGTCATGTTTGGTTGTTATCTTTTAGATGCCTGTTCTTTTCTAATGAGAAACAGAAAGACAATAGATCCAGAGGGATAGGGAGGTGTGTGTGGGGGGGGATAGGAGGAGTAGAAGGAAAGGAAAGTCTGAGTAGGACATATTGTATAGGAAAGAATATATTTTTAATTTAAAAAGTTAGAATCATTGTTCACTCAATTATCTTTAAAAGTTCATGCTAATATTTAAAAAGTGGGTATTATTAATCTGAACAGAAATGGAGATATAACAACATACCCTGAAGATACCTTTAAAAAAATCATTAGGTCATTCTTCAAAAAACCTATACTCCACAAACTTGGTCTTCTTGAGAGACTCCTAACCAGAGAAGCTGTCTTTTACTCTTTTGCCAGTTTTGGGGTCCCTAACCTCATACTAGGTTGCCTTGTCCAGCCTTAATACAAGGGAGCACAATTTGATATTTCACATTTGGTTCTTATCCATTGGAGGTCTATCCTCTGAATAGTAACTGTGGAGGAGTATATGAGAGGAGGCAAAGGGAAAGTGGGGAGAAGGATGAGAAGGAGAGGAGGAAGATGGAACTGCAGTGGGAATGTAAAAAAAATAATAATAAATCATAAAAAGCTCATGTTAATATAATAAATTGGATATTATTTATCTGAACAAAATAAATGAAGAAATAAATAATTGAAGTATATTTAGGGAGACTATGCCTTATATTGGCATATAAAATGCTTTTCTTCCTTTACCTCATGAAACACAATTTGCTTGACCTTTTCTAAGGTGAATTTGCTCTATCAACAGTGTGACTTTGTTGATTTTTCAACCATCGTTACTTAACCCTAGAAAAATGAGGTTTTATTTTATTTCTGCAGCTACATTGTACTGTGGCTTTAGTGGTCCCTTAAAACCAAGCAATTATCATGGCAGCAATTACTGTGACCAAAGAATTGAAATAGTTCTGAAGGAGTTATAAAGACCAGGGCCCATCCTAAGAGACAGAATAAGTTTTTTCATATATAATACATCACATATTTCATATTGTAATATGAAAGAGGCATGCAATATGCAGTTACTAAGACCATTGTAGTATTCTCTTAAATTAATAGTTTATTTCTCAATAGAGGATTAGAGAATACATACAATTTCACTTTAAATATACCAGTTATGTGAAACTGTTAAGACTTCAGAAAGGGTCTGAGAGAGAGGAATGCCCTTTCCACATAGAGAAGAAAGTAATTGCCCTAAGACTCTTAAATTATGGAATGAATACCATCTGAGACTTTGTACTTCAAGTCAGCTGTCTACAAATAATTCAGCCCTGGAAAGATTTAAGAATTTAACATGATTTTGTTCAACTCTTATTTATTTCTTACAAAGTTATGTCGTTAAGGATGAGATATTATAGTTTGTTGAAGTTCCACAAGCATTCTGACATTATCTGTAAGAGGAGGGCAGTGTATGATGCAATGTCAAGGCTGTGCCACTAGACATCTTATCTTTCTGTTTGCATGTGATAGAGACAGTTTAAAAAGTGAAGCAAACTAATACTTTTAAATTGTAAAATTTAAGCAAATAGAAAAGGAAAGTAAAAGGATAACATCATGAACTCTAGACAGATGCCAGCACAGCCTTTGGAGGCACTGAGTCTCTTATAAAGTAAATACGATGCAACTTGTTGTTTCATGCTTCTCAGTGATTTTCTTTGTTGAGTTTGCAATCACACAAACAACTAGTTATTTGTCTAAGTAATGGATCTATCTTTTATATTGTACTACTATTGTGTACTACATCAAGACTAGAAAATAACTGTTGCTTCTAGCAAATATTAGCTATTCAGTGATCAATAGTAGCAGTTTCAAAACTACCATAACAGAACCAGTAGATACACATTTATTTCTATACACAATGTGAGCATTTCTATGTAGCTATTTTTTGGAACGAGAATTTTTATTTTTTTTCTAATCTCAGAACTATTGATATTTTGGATACTACAATTAGTAGAGAATTTAAAAATTACAAAATGTTTAAATCAAATTTTCTATATGATTAAAATACAGTATTTTATGAACAATAAATAACAACTATTTTTCACATTAGACTTTTTAAAACTTGGTATTTTTAGCTTTTTGTAACTCCAGTCCTTCTGACAGAGAATATAGTAATGCTACTACTATTTCAAATTTTTTTCTTAATGTGTAGCTGGCATAGTCCCATATGACATCAAGATACTTTCATACTTTCCCTTCTTGTTCCTCTACAATGCAGAAAAAGAAAAAGGAGGAGGAGGGAAAGGAAAAAATGAAAACTTTCTGAGGAAAAATTTAAGTTACTCTATACCAAGCTATCAAATGGCATACAGTTTCCCAGTTCAGACATCATATTGAAAAGGGTCATAATAAGGAAAATCCTGTAAACTGAAAATAAAAATATTTACACTTTTTATTATTATATTCCACAACTTGTGAATATAATTGACCTAACATAGAATCTGGTTGTCTAATTAGAATCCTATAAACCACATGATATGTGTTATGTCTGATTGTCTAATTAGAATTCTATAAATCACATGATGTGTGTTATGTCAAGATTTCCTAGACAAATTGGATGTTATAAACCATCATAAAGTTAAGACAAGGCAATGAGATGGATGGATTATCAAAAACAACATCACACATTCTTCCCACATTTACCAAAGACAAATCTGCACAAATGATGAGACCACTTGTGCAATGCATTGGCTCGTTCACACAAAGGGTACATTTGGCTTACTATAAATCAGCTTTGTCCCCACAAATAGCTTAGGTGACATTCTCCAAGGAGCAATGCTTCATGTGCCCTCACTTATTATTTGCTGTAAAAAAAAATGAGCTAGAATATTTTCTAGTTAGTTTCTTATCTATACCAAAAGTCATGTATTCTGTTGTATCAGAGTTCATGCTGACAAAGTTATATAAGGTCACTTCCCCTTCTTTTTTCTTCTCCAGGGACATCCCTTCAATAAAAGAAGTCAATGGCTTGCAGGGATGTTGTTCTTACAGGATGTTTCCAGGACTTGACAAGTTGCAAGCTCCCCAGGGCATTCACATCTTATAAGTCCATCTTATCCTCAATTCACCTTAAATGGGAACTATCTCCCAAGAAATGAGAAACATTGGAAAGAAGAACAAAAGTAATAATCAAAAATATAATAATTTCATATCCCTTAATAATTTTCCAGGAAACAATTATGTTAATGAAGAACATTTCTCAACCAGGAAAGTCTTGGATGTTTAAAGCACTAAGACTATCAAATAAAAATTAAAAGAAACAAATGGTAAGACAAATGCAAATGATTACTGGTAGAGATGGTAACACCTATAATGGGAGATTGGTGGCAAGAGCAAACTACTTAAAGTTTTGAAGAAAAATAGCATCTAAGTTTAGTTAAATATCAATCAAGTCAGTGGGTTTAACAGATAGTAGACCATTAAAAGAAATGTCCTACAAAACTAAATAAACAGAGGGCTTTTAAAAATAATAACAATAGAATCAACAAAAAACTTCTTAAACACGTGAAATATAGCATATAGTGATTTTACCTTACCATTTAAGAGAAGGATTATTTCAGCGATGTGATAAGTTATATATAGTAAGATTCAAAATAGTTTGCATAATTTTTAGTGTTTCAGAGTCCAATTAGCTGGGGAAAATATCAAAAGGTCAGGCAAACTACTAGATTAGATAGATGATAGGTAGATAGATTGATAGATAGATAGATACATAGATAGATACATAGATAGATACATAGATAGATAGATAGATAGATAGATAGATAGATAGATAGATAGATAGATAGATAGAGATAGATAGATAGATATACAGATAGACAGACAATCGGTGTTAAGAATCAAAGGAGGAACTAGACAGCACGTTACTGTACACTTTTCTTCAATAGCAGCACATATTACACATACATATTATGATCTCATTTTCTTATTACTGCTGAGAAAATGAATTGCTATGGTAGATACAGTCAATGAACTGTTCAGGAAGACATATTATTAATTTTCTTAAATGAATCTGCTAAAGCTAATAATATCAATCATTTTATATAAAGTATCTTTATAGTATCTCTCCAAGTCATTAAAATTGTATCAAGGAAGAAAAATGGAAGACCCAATTAATTAAACTAATACTGTTTAGAAGAAAATATAATAAAATGAATTGTATCTGATTTGCATATAGAAACCTCCCGCAAATGAAGTTATAGAAGCAATGGCTGAGGAGGAAACAGACATAAAAGCAGAAGTACCACTTGCTGGAATGATAACTTAGAAAAGCTAAAGAAAAATGTCCTCCTGGAGAAAATTTAATCACATTTTTTAATGTATGCTAACTGTTTTGAAAACTACTGTGAATTAAATTCTATGTCAAAATAATTTTTCAAGGTTTAATTTACTTTAGTGTCAAATATAAGGGTATAACAACATTGAACAAAAATATAAAATAGATATTGTCTACACAGATGAATTTCCATTTTGCTCATGCCAACCATCTTTCAAAGTATTTTCCCAATACGCAAACAATAAGACTTAACTTAGAGAAGATTCATATGCTAAATGCTTTTTAAAAAATAAATGTTTCTTAATATATTCGTGTAAAAAATCAAGGGTTTTATTTAATAATACATTTAACGAAATTCCCTAGATATGTACAATTAAAAACATGAATGCCAGTATCTGAATAGTATCATTTTCTTCTAGTAGCATGACTGAAAATGTTTAGTACAAAACTGTGACTCTTAGCCTCCGACATAAGCTCATAGATAATTTCTTCCTACAAAGTTATTCCAGCATCTGTACTTTAGAACATGGC
Organism: Microtus ochrogaster; assembly: GCF_000317375.1. NCBI lineage: Eukaryota > Metazoa > Chordata > Mammalia > Rodentia > Cricetidae > Microtus > Microtus ochrogaster. The sequence continues at coordinate 37,091,591 of NC_022027.1, read as the reverse complement.
TGTTTCTTGCTAGTTCATAAGAAGTAGTACACCAGAGACACCTTGAGACTCATCTTTCATAACTTATAGTTTAGTCATCTGGATTCCTGGTATTTTCTTTCTTCCTAAAATTGTGTCTTCCTTTGCTCCTGGGTTATTTCCAAATGGGATCTACAGTTGTTGTTTCAACTCATGATAAACAACAGATGACAAAGATCGTAGAATAATCTAATCAGTCTGGGACTTTGGTAATGAAAATTAAAGCTTCGGCAAGTTATTATGACAGTGTTTAAGAAGAGAAAGTACCTAACACTAAACACTAGTCTCTGTGACAATGTTTTCAACTGGTTTCCTGAAGCCTTTATACTTGCAGTTTTATTAGTGACAACTTCAAACTGTAAATTCATATTCTGAAACAGTGCTGTCAACTGACCTTGAAACCAACCAATGTTTTGGCAGAATTATGAAGAATAATATAAGAATCCACAGTGTCTGTTATGAGCTTCATTTTCCAGGAGCATTGATTCATGAGTAACTTCCCTAAATAAATTCTAAGA
>NC_022027.1:37076391-37085874 GCF_000317375.1 Microtus ochrogaster | reverse complement strand
ACTTCTTCTTGTTTAAGGTGTTCGTGTCCTCCTTTTGTGAGGTCGCTGGGTTCTGGTGGTTTCATGTTGTTTTTCAGATTGTTGGGTGAATTCTTGCATTGGTGCCTGTCCATCTCTTCCTCTGAATGCTTCCCTTTGGATCTTCTTTTACAGGATCTGGTCTTCTTGCCTACTGATGTACCTTCCCAGTGATAGCACTTCCCAGTGATGGCTCTCCTGGTGCTCCAGTGATGTCTCTTCTGGTGCCGAGATCAGATCTCCGTGCTGGTTGGGTAGCTCATAAACAAAGCACCTACGTTGCTTGCTGCAGGCAGGTTATGAAACAAAGGAGCTCCTGCCGGCTAGATTGTCCTCAGGATTTGGGCCCCAGTGCCCCCGAAGACGGAAGGGAGGGAGAACGGGGAGAGGGTTCTGGATGCAATCTGGGTGGGATAGGAAGAGAGAGGCAGTATGCTGGGTGTATAGGCCCAGCAGAAAGCCCAGGAAGTATAGGGAGGATGAGGAACGTCTGAGTTCTGTGTCCCTGGCTGCTGTCATGGGTCCGAATCTCACCCCAATGATGGCTCTCCTGGTGCCAGATCAGATCTCTGTGCTGGTTGGGTCGCAATCTACATTTTTAACAAAAGAGAAAGGAGCAGCACTTCCTGGCTATTGTTAGGGCAGTGACCACCTCAGGTGGGCCTATGGCTTCAGAGCCTGGCTGCCACACCATATAGAAATATGGTCCTACAGTCTGGTAAGGGTTCCTTGTTTAATGTGATGATAATGCCTTATTACCTCCAAGATGTCCCACATAAAGATTTAACTCTCATTCTAAAACAAGGCAAGATGTAGTGTAGAAATGCCTGCATCCGTGACAAATGTAAAGAAATGAAAATTATGGAATGTGAAAATGAACATGTGCTAAAAAAAAGGATCCTTGATATTATTATTACAGGACAATGAATATACCTGGGTGCACAGATTATACTATTTGATACATGGGGAAAAGAAAGCACCACGCAATTTTTGCAAATTCTTTGTTTATTCATATTTGCACTCAAATGCAAATAATTGCCAATAATAGTGGCTAATTATAGGTACCCATTCTTCTCCAATATGCCACTGGAAAAATATCCTCTAACTTTCACCATTGTTAAACCCAGACAGATAGGCTTTTTTATTTTGTTTTATTCCATCACTGAATAATTACCTCCTGGGGTATCTATTGGGAATAGAAAACTCTTAAAATATTAATAATAGAACTTATTAAGAAAAATGTGGAGACATAAAGAGATAGAAAAGGGAGAGGGAGTGAGAGAGAATGGAAAGGGGAAGAAAAGAGGAGAAAAGTAGGTAGAGAGGGGAGGGAGAGGGAAAGAGAAAGAGAGTATAACAATACATATTCTGGTATACTCTAGGAAGTATCATGTTTAGGTCTTTTATGATAAATGCATATAGAACTATTGTGACTCTCAAATTATAGCTCTAACAGCTGTTAAGAATATCCTTATACACCTTTTGTAACATGCTCAAAAATTAGTATACAACACGGTTAAATCTTAAAGAATAGTTTGGATATGATAGGGCATCTCTTGGGTATATTCCCGAGTGGTATTGCTGGGTCCTGCAGTAGGGTGATCCCGAATTTCTTGAGAAACCGCCACACTGATTTCAAAATGGTTGCACAGGTTTGCATTCCCACCAGCAAAGAACATGTGTTTTTACTCTTTTTCTCTCTCCAATTCCTCCCATGTCCTCTTCATTGCTCCCTTTCAAATTCATAACACCTTCTTTAATACACTCACCTTATTCTGTATAATGTTACATGTATGTTCATATATATATATGATCTCAGGGCATACTTACTGGAATTTGCTAACCACTTGAGGGACCCTTCGCTGGGAAAGACTATTTTTCAAGCTCTCAGCTTCTTTTATGACACAAGTCTTGCACGTAAGACTCAGGGAACATTCAGAAGGAGGAGTGGAAAGACTGAAATAGAGAGTGTTTAATGCAATGTACTTAGACCATTGAGGGTAGTGCCTTCAGAACAGATTAATGAGTATCTCCCGCAACTCTGATTACTTCTCAAGAGATTGTTTTTATGAAAGTCTGAAGCTGCATCTTCCCAGTATCTTAAATTTCTTTTACCATGTGTGACTTTCTGCTCTCATAAGCATGATCCCACCATCCATTGAGTGGCACAGAACAAAGAGACAATTAAAGGAGTCAGAACTGTGTTCTTTGTACGTTAACCTGACTTATTAAACTTTTATATGGAAAGTGAGTCTCCTAAGGCATTCCAATCTGGTAGCAAAATGTGGAGAAATAGAGCACTATTATTAAACTGGCACATTAATTTTTTTTTCCAGTTAGCCATTTCTTCTTGCCAGAGTAAGATTTTTTTTTAATCAGGATTTGACTTGCCAAAGTTTGCAGAACATAGATCTAATGTATACCATCAATATATGCTGACACAGAGAAGGCATCTCACACAGAAACACTAAAAAAATGTAAACTACTGTGCCAGGACTACTCAAATCAATGTTAGTGTTAACAATAATACCCATTAGAAAATGTTATTCTGATGTGTTTTGTCCTGAACACAGGACCTAGCACATGCTGCACAAGCATTCTCAATTGAGCTACATATCTAGCAAATCTTCTATGAAAGTAGGGGTGAACCATGAGAAATAACATTCTTGAAAGGTGTGTGTGCATGCGTACGCTATAACACCTTTATGGGTGTGAGAGTACAGCTAGTAAAGATCAGGGCCCTCCTGCTCCCACGTGCATCCCAGGGATCAGACTCGTATCCTGATGGCAAAGGGGACTGAACCTACTGAGCTATATGCAGGGAATTTAAAAAATAACTACAAACTATAATAAACTTGCAAATTTAAAACATTACTTTCTTAACATTTTCCAACAATATTGCTCTGATATTATCTTCAAAATAATGTTCTATAATAGTAATCAAATTTAATTTGTTTATTTGCTGGGTAGATTTTCAGCTAATTAGATTCTTATCTTTTCAAGGCTCTTATGTTTATGGGAGTTTAGTTAGTATAATAAAATAAGAAATACTAGGAAACTTGAAGTTTAGAACAATGGAGATGACTTACAAATAGGGAAAAATAGGGAGAGATTTTTCATGAAGTCTCTTGGGCAAAAATTAATAATTATAAGACCAAGCACTGGAATCAATCGTGAGTGTCAATCTATCTTAAGACAGTCTCTACTAACTTTGTTATCTTAACTATCCATTCAGCATTTTTATAGAATCCTGATCCCAAGTAAATTCTTTTAAGACAGAATTGATTTTGGATTTGTTTTTATATAAAAGAAACACGAGATTAGTTTCAAAGAATAATCTTATTTTTTGTGCTTTGTTTTGTTTTTTTTTTTTAACATCATTCTTATTGAAGACAGGTCTCCTTTTAAGACTATACCAATCTAAGGAGGTCATTTTTTTTTTGCTTGATTTAGGTTATGTTGTTTTTGTATGCTTTTACTGTAATTATAGTTAGAAGTGAGTTCTTACCTGCTAACTTTAAATTTGATTATTTTATTGTTTGTTACCCAAAGACAACATAAAGTAAACTTTGATGTTTTTTACAGCAAAGATTGCATTACTTTTAAATATAGCTTCTAATGTATAGCCACTCCATCCAGAATTATGACTGAAGAAATGTAATGTGCTTAGTAAAAATAACACAAGCAATTAGTCTATCACTCCCTTAATATTGGAAAGTTTATTTTTTGTAATAACCAACTATCATGTTCATATCCTTATAGGTTAATATCCTTATAGCTCAATATTTTCCCATCAAACCATAAGAAATACTTCTTATGTATCTTATATTGATAATATTATTACTTCAAACTTTGCACAGTCAACCTTGAGAAGATAAAACATTGCAAACTATACATTATGATAACAGTCATTTGCAAACAATCTAATAAATGTATTATAAAGTGTGGATACCGTGGCAAAATGAAATATGTAATACTTATCTAAAGTGTATATTAATGACAATTACTTATCTATAGGATAACATACACATGATTGTTTTAAAAGATGAATCTGTACATCAAATATCATCCCATACTTCCAGATAAATAACTTCTTATTAGGCAGGTAATATTGTTAAATAAAATATCAGAACATATTTTATTTCTCTGGGGGGGCGTGTCTTTCACTTATAAATTCAAATAGAAAAAATCAATTAGAAGTCACAAATGATGCCATTCACAAGTGCAAATCCACATATTAACAATGAATGTGATAGAAAAGGAATCCTTTTGGTTTAATCATAGCAGTGCTAGTTAGGGGGGCTGAGGAAGGAACACTGATTTCAATGTTAAGTAGCAGAATATACTCATATAATTGCAAGTACAGAATGCACAAACTAGTAAAAGAATGCTTCAGCTCAATAGAGAAATAAACTAGAGCGTTCTCTAGACTAATAATAACAATTTTACTAAGAGATATTGACCTCCCATTGTAGTAAAGGAATTTTGCTAAACTTGGAACAAAATTACTTTTAGTTCCTAGATACCTGTATGCATCTGACAATATTCTATTTTTTAAGTTTTGTAAATACGATAAATATAAAGAAATATTATGTTTTAGCCACATCTTCTGGTAGCCTAAGACGCTAAAAATCTCTGCATGAGCTTCAGTGGCTTTCTTGGAGTTATTATAAGAATGATAATATACAGAATCAATTTACTGAAAGGAAAGGAAATATTCTTAATGATGGGGAATCTGGACTCTCAAGTAAGCCCACTGATAATGCTTTAGTTTTAAAAGGGAATATTAGCTGCAAAAATTTCTGTGATTCTCTCAGAAGCATGGAACAGAGATTGGCATCAGCAAACGTATCAGTGACCAGTAGGAAAATGTGTTTTTTTCACAGAAGATAAATGTATGTCCAGCCAGAACTTGTAACCTAATTTCCATTACTCTTCCTCTGTATGGGTTATTACTGTAGCTCTAGAAATATAAATTCCTTCCAGCCCAATGCATCTGACAATATTTCTTACTTCTACTGTGAAACACAATTCATTTCCCAGTAACTTTTCTATTCTATCAACTGCAAAAAGAGAGCTTGTAAACACTCTTCATTTTCACATAAAAGTATTTCATGACACACTGGGAAAGGTGAGCCATGAGCAAATCTCAGATCTGGAAGGAAGTAAATGTTTGAAGTATTCTTTTAAACAGATAAGCAATTAAAAGGTTAGGTTTCCATAAGTATGCCTTCCTTGCTTTCCTCAGTACATGCTCCTCACAAATTCTCATTCTCTTCCCAAATTTGTTGTTTTCATTTTTAAACTTTCTATGCCAGAGGTTAGTTATAATAGAAGAAATACATGGAATAATATTTATTATGGTTTTCAGGCAAGACTCAAGTGTCTAAACAGATCAATATTTCCTAAAATGTATTATATTTATAAGAGTGCATTTAGTACTGCCTCATCCAAAGGATAACCGGAAATTAATTATTCGCCAATTTTAACTCCTGAGGTGATTTTTATTAAAATCTCATCATTTTATATATTATCTATACATTGAATATTCTAGAGAGAGGCTTTCTGTACTAGCTTAAAGGACTATGGTTCTGGCCTGGCCTGGGTAATACAGAAAACATAGAGGTCATTTGGGCTATTAACCAATTCTGGTCCTGGTTGTGGAAGCCTAGAGGGAGCCTTTAACTATAAGGGTCATTTAGATTTCTAGCCACCTCAAATTCTGGTTATAGAAGCTTAATATGGCCTGGCCCAAAAGATTCCACAGATGTAGGCAGTTAGTCTCTTTCAATTTTCAGCCCTCTGGATGGAAGAACAGGTTTTTCATCCTTCTTGTTAGAAAGAAAATTCAGTATTATTAACATTCCTGGTTTCTCTGGGGCTCTGTGGGAACAAGAACATTTGTGCTATGCGCCCAACAAAATATATATTTCTAAGTAATTTCAGTATATATTTAGCTCCCTAGATACAAAAATTATACAATAATCAAATCTTATGTAATTGGTACATATATGAGCATTATATAAATCCACATATAAATTAATTACATGGGTTTTCTTGAGAAAAATTCCGAGAAGATACATTGAGTTTCCTAGTAATAAACTCTTGTCTTAAATTACAAACCAATTCAGTTTTCTCTACATATCGAAAATTTCTCCAGAAAAATGAAACATTAAGGTGAAAAGACAATTAATTTTTATCTTAAATTAAAACATCAGTGGGCAAAATATATTGCTTTAATTTAATGTAGCATGCTTCTTTTTACTAGAATTATCAATTTACTATTATTTGTATATGATAAATTTTTAAAATATAAATTTTTTCTCAATCTAAACTATAGGTTAAAAATAGTATCAACTGACAATTCCTTCACTATCATTACACATTAACTTGTTATAAGCTAACATTATCATACCTATCAATCAGCAAGTGACACATCTAAAACTTTTCAACATTTATTGTTCTTATTATGAGGTATCGCTCAAAAACCTCTGAAGAGACAGCACCATTGAGAATTCTCTCTACTTTCACTTATCCTTTGAGTTCAATTGGAACACAGAAGACTATTTCAATCTGAGTCATAAATTTTCTCAGAAGTCTAAAAGAAGAGGTTATAGGAATAAAATAATCTGCAGGCTAGCAATTATAATAATAGATAGAATATAAGGCAGATAAACACAGAAGTGTCAGTGTGAGAGTGAGGTCAAGTGCTAGAATAGTAAGTGTGTGGATGTTAAAGAAAAGCAAAGCTGGCACCAATAACCAAGAAGAGACTTAGGATGACAGCAGAATGCTTTGGAACACCAAACACACCTAAAGCAGATTGCAAAGAATTTTTAAATACTTAGATATGTTATGTTAGAGTCATATAATTATTGCAAAGAGAAATATGTATGGTTATGTTTTATTCATGAAAAATATATTGCCCACATCTCCCAAAAGTGACTTGATTTCTAAATTATAGAGATATTATAAAAGACAATTTACTGTTATCATCTGGAGAAAAACTACCCAATGACCAAAAGATGGCTTTCCTTATCTATATCCATACCTGTAGGTTCCTATATATACAGTTTTCTGCCCCTGGTACCAAAAAGGTGAATTGTCAAAGCCTATATCATGAATCCTTGGATGATAAAGAACAATACTCTAGAGGTATATACTAAGGGACTAAGTGAAGGGAGAAAAAACAGGACCTATATATATTTATATGCAGGTAAAGTAAGAATAACAGTAGAAAATTTTAAGGATTTTATAACTGCCTATTAAATTCATATCAATACATGCTACTCTGTGATAACTCAGCAATGCCTATGAACTACCTAATTACAAGTTTTCTTTAATAAAGCTTAAAATATATTTAAGATATAATGTAGAGCAACTTTTATATGAAGAACTAAGTAGTGAAGTCTACTGTATTTATTAATTGATGTCTGAGGTAAGTTTCTGTTGCTGTGACCATAGCAACTCTTATAAAGGAAATGATTTAATTGTGGGTTGGTTTATAGCTCAGAGATTTGGTACATTATCATCAATATGAGAAGCATAATGGAGTACAGCGGTCATTCTGCTGGAGAAGTAGTTTAGAGTTCTATATCTGGGTTCTCAGGCAGCAGGAAGAGATAATAAGGTGGGTGATAACTTGAGTTTCTGAAGCCTCAAAGCTCACCCCCTTAAGTAAGTGACACACTTACTCTATCAAGCCCACAACTACTCCAACATGTTGAACCACCTAATAGTGACATTCCCTAGGAGATTATGGTGACCATTTTCATTCAAACTATCACAATTGATTTTTTAACAATCTTATACTTCTTTCATTTGAAATACACTCAGAAAAAAAAAAACCACAAAAAAAAACCTGGTTAAGCCCAACAGCTAACAACCCCTTCTTCAGTTGGTGACAATCACTTTTTATCTGATATGGCTGGTATTAAAAGCATTTACTTTTTTAAATTGAGATAGGACTTTCCATGGCAATAAGATGCATTTGTTTCTGGCAGCATCAATCTACATCTTAAAAATATAATGGACATCAAACCTCAAAATGGAGTTTGCTTGCCATGACTGCCGATAGTGTGCTGAACAAGCTAGAAAAGTAGAACACAAAGAAAAAAGATTGCTAAAATTTGTCAAGACTTGGAAGACAGTCCTTCAAAAATCCCTGCTATATAGAAGTGTTTGCCTGATATTCTAGGCCTGCAGGATGAAGATTGGATGTCTCAACTTTGCAGAGGAACCGTGGGTGATTATCCATATAACCTTATTTGTCTGTTATTTGTATATTTTTGGAAGTTGCTTGCAATGCACTTTGTTTATTCAGGAGTACTATATCCTTTTTCTGATGTATTTTATGGACTTCAACCATAACTTATAGTTATGCTTTTCCTTTGTTATGATAGAAGGTAAAATAGGCACAAAACTTTGGACTCATTAAATGACAATAGATAATGGAATATTTTCTTTGATTTTCAAGTACAAATGGATTGGGCATTGTAAATATATTTTACTTGATATTTGATCTTATTTTATATAGTTTATTAATATTAATACCTTTCCTTTCTATTTAGAAAATACCTGATAATTGTTCTTATTGTATATAGTTTTACTATGTAAGAGTTAAAACCTTTTCTTTTTATTTAGACAAAGAGGAAAATCTTGTGGAATAATGTTTTTGTATACTGTGTGACTGTTTGTGTCACTCAGATTTGTTTAATAAAAAGATGAATGACCAATAGCTAAGCCTGATATGGGGGGCAGAGAGGATGCACGAAAGAAGGTAGAGTTTCCAGTCTAATATGAAGAAAGCAAAAAAGCAGCATGTGCTAGCAGAGTAAAGTAATAGTTTTATTACCTTATTCTGGTAGAAAGTAAATTAATAGAAATGGATGAATTTAAGTTGTAAGAGTTAGTTAGAAAAAAGCCTCAGGTATCAGCAGAACTTCTATACTTAATAAGAAGTCTCAATATGTTTATTTGGGAGCTGGCACATAGGAGAAAGAATCACTACAGATAAATCAGAGGATGACTAACAGGAATGGAGTCCTTTCTTCTCCTACTTGGTTCCCAAAAAACAAACTCCAAACTTCAGGTTTGACGGCACAGACTCATTCAATGACTCATCTCACCAGGCACAACTATGATATTCTCTTTGGCATGACACCATCAGAGACTCTGTTTCCCAATGATTTAAATGTTTCCTCTTTAATCCTTCCTAATATCTTTGTATATATGACAAAACAGCAATTTTTTTTATTTTGTGGTTTTGTTTTACATTTCTTTTTTTCTTAAATTTATTTATTTATTAAGGATTTCTGCCTCCTCCCTGCCACTGCCTCCCATTTCCCTCCCCCTCCCCCGATCAAGTCTGTCTCCCTCATCAGCTTGAAGAGCAATCAGGGTTCCCTGACCTGTGGGAAGTCCAAGGACCGCCCACCTCCATCCAGGTTTAGTAAGTTGAGCATC
>NC_022027.1:37075372-37076291 GCF_000317375.1 Microtus ochrogaster | reverse complement strand
ATTCATGAGTAACTTCCCTAAATAAATTCTAAGAAACGCTTAAGCTGGCTATAGAGCAAGAAGTTTTATCTTTAACTTTTTATTTTACGTGCATGTGTGTTCTGCCTGTTGTATCTCTCTGTACGATGTATGTCTCAGGTTTTCACAGAGGCATAAGGAAGACCTTGGATCCCCTAGAACTGAAGTTAAATCTGTTTGTGAGCTGCCATGTTGGTATTAGAAATCAAAGTCCTTAAAAATAGCAGTAGGTGCTTGTAACCACTGAGCTTTATCTCCCCTCTCAAAGGAAAGTTGCTTTGTATACTAGTATTTCAAACAGTATTTGTTGAGTAGAGATTTGCAAAACATTTAGGGAATGACCAATATAAAACTCTTACTTTTAAATATATGTCTAATGAGGTGTCTGTGGTGTCAGAGACCGAAGGCCCCATCATAGAAACTATCTTTCCCTAACTGGACTAATACGGAGGCTCGAGAAATAACCAGACAGCTTACACCATCATCATGGAAGGGCATCTCAGGCTTCTCTCTCCTGAAGATCTACCCACGTTTATCATACAAAACATCTTTTAACCCACAGGTAAACCAAGGTGGAAGCTCATTAATATTCTCTATGGGTAGGGGCCACACAGTGGTGCTAGGGAAGCACCTGCAACTTAGTCACCAGCTTCAGCAAACACCTCTCCCCAGGCGATCTACATTTTTTTTTTAATTTTTTATTGAGAAAAAAAAAAGTTCCCGCCTCCTCCCAGCCTCCCATTTCCCTCCCCCTCCTCCCACCCTTCTCCCCCTCTCCCCACTCCTCTCCCTCTCCCTCTCCAGTTCAAAGAGCAGTCAGGGTTCCCTGCCCTGTGGAAAGTCCAAGGTCCTCCCTCCTCCGTCCATGTCTAGGAAGGTGAACATCCAAACTGGCTAGGCT
>NC_022027.1:37061821-37073162 GCF_000317375.1 Microtus ochrogaster | reverse complement strand
GTGCTCCCCCTCCTTCTGCTCCTGATTTGGACCTTGAGATTTCTGTCCGGTGCTCCAATGTGGGTCTCTACAAAACAGCAATTTTATTGTAAGCAAGGTGACCTTGTCCATCAAGGAGTCTGTGCCTAACTGCAACCCTAGCCACTTGCCTTCCCAGGAGGAAAATTAGAACATCAGTGAAGCTTGTATCTTGTCTCTCACCTCTTGTTTATACCACGGCAGTAAATGAATCTAACGTGACTGTTTCTTTCAGTATGATTTATTCTAATAGTGTAGATCAACACTGGGTGATAGGCTAAACTCTTTCGAACACCTCTTGATAAAGCACTTTTATCAACCACTTTTAAACAGTTTCCCACTGAGAAGCTTGGAATCCAGTTAACTGGTAGATGTATGCTCTAGATCTTTGATTTGATTAGTAGTACAACAAAAATAAATAAATAGTCATTAAAATTGCATCCAGATACAGAGGAATGCATCTGTGGACTAAATGATGAATTGAGGCATTAAAAAAGCTTTAAGGCAATAAAAAGCAATCAGAATGAGAAGGGAATATATGCCCACAAATTCCATTAGGTTCTTGATGAAATGGTAGCTGGGAAGTTACCCTAATATTTTGAAATAACTTATTATTTAAAAGCTCTTACATTGTCTTTTGAATTTTATGAATGATCCAAAAATTTGAATGGTCAAATATTAGTTATATTAAGTGAATTCCTAATATTTATATGGACAAAAAAAGATGCTTCCTTCTTTAATAATAAGTCCATGAAAAATATATAAAGCATTTGAAAGTAGATTTTAGGCATAAATCTCAACTTTATCATAATGACTACTTTCAAAAAGTTAAGTAAAACATTATACTATCTAAGCGCCTTGACTTTTTTGTTGTTGTTGAGAAAATAATGCTTCAAACACTTCCCTGTAGTTTTATTTACATGTTTTATAAAAGAAAAAGAAAAAAAAAAAACACTGCTAGCTGAATCACATAGGAATGTTCATGTTTACTTATTCTGTTAAACTAGTTAGAAAAATGAACAGAATACACACACCATTGATGTCGGATTCCCCTCTGTATGTTGTGAATATGTTTTACTACCATTGGCAAATAAAAGAATCTGCTTTGGCCTATGGCAGGGCAGAATACAGTCACACTGGAACAGATATATAGAAAGAGTAGGTGGAGTCAAGGAGACGCCATGTAGCAGATGAAGGAGAAAGACACGAGCCACCAGTCATGCCGGTAAACCACAAGCCTCGTGGTAAAATACAAAATAATAGAAATGGTTTATTTTAAGATATACGAGCTAGCTAGAAATACACTAAATGATTATTTCGAGTCTGGGCATCCGGGAACAAACAACCAGCCTATGCCTACACACCATAACTGTTTTTAAAACTCACAGGGCAATATACTTATCAAAATTGATACATAGGTATGTCTAAAAAGATAGATATTAAAATGACAAAAATCAGTAGGAAAAATTCTATGCCCTTTCATGATACATATTTAGTAAAATGGAAATTACCAAGTATCTTTAGAAATCAATTTTTGTTTTTACATAGTAGAATATTTCTGAACATTTATTGTATTACTAGATACCAAGATAAAGAATGTAGAAGTGTGAAAGTTAAATTTTCTTATTGACACCTAATATACATTTTCATATTATATAATAGTTTATTCAGGAAATGAATTTTCATTTAAAACAGAACTAGACATTTTTAAATGTTTCATGCTTATATTCATAACTGTATAAACACTGCTATTCTAATGGGTTCTTTCCAAATTTTTGACCTCAGAAGACAATCATGTAAGTGAAAGAGATTAAATAAAATCCTCTAATAAAGATTGTTTCAACATTACAGCTGTCAGTGAGGCAAAAGGGCAGCCAGAGAGCTTGATTAATTAAAGCTTGCAACTTGTATAGGTCAGCTTCTCCAAATATTTTCAGGTTGGTAAGAAATTAGAACTACTAATAAATGAAGAGTGAGTGACATTAAATTAATGGTGACTTTAAAGCTGCTGGGGCACTGAACTCATCAACTGAGTTTATCCTCAATAAGAGAAAAAACAAAGAGGAATCCGTGCAATTAAATGGAGTGCGCTTGCAATTAGACCAACTACAGACAAAAACTGCAGAGAATATTTCACTGGGATTTAGGAAGTAAGTTTGAGGAATTAAAAGAATCAGTGCTAAAAATATAGAAATAGTCACCATGGTAATGCCACACCAAAGGCATAGTTGAAATATTTAGAAAGTTTCAAGGCCATTCTTAAGTACTAAGAGAGCACCTGACAACAAGCAAAATGTGAGTCACAAGGAAATACTTAGTATTAATTTCACTTAAGCAAATAATGTATTAAGGATGAGCATTATAAAGAAATGTGATTAAATATGAATTTGTGATGTCATTTTCAAGTCACTTTCAGGTTCTGATGTGATCTTCCCGTGTCAGTTACACATTTTCCCATCACTGTTTCTGCACAGCCACATACAGAAGGTGATCGAGGGACTCTAACTACTCAGCTTTTCCCCTGCCTACTCTGCAGAATCATTTTCTAATTTATTTTTTATGTATAACTTTGTTTCCTCTGCTTAAATAACACTTTGTGCATTATACCCTATGCTTCTTTTCTGATTAAGAATATATATATGTGTATGTTCTAATATAACACTATATATCCTTCATAATAGACTCCAATAAAAGCAATACATATTTATTGTGTAGTATTTTATACTTAGAAATCAGGAGAGATTTTAGGAATAGAACAGAGAGTACATAAATAGACTAATGAGTCTATTAAGTTTCTTTGGTTTAATATTAAAACGTTGTCTTCAGGAAGTGACTTATTGGAAGCTTACCTGAATAAACTTTGGTTTGGCATTATTTCTTGGAGAGTCAATTGACACTCCAAAATCTATAACCTTCAAATTCATCCATTTTACAAATCACATAGCTTCATCTTTTCAAGATTACATATTTTATACTGTATGTATTCAACTTATTGTTCTCCTATGTATTTCTTGACATATTATACAGTACACGGACTATAGTTAAAAATAATATGTGGTGCCGGGCAGTGGTGGTGCATGCCTTTAATCCCAGTACTTGGGAGGCAGAGGCAGACGGATATCCGTGAGTTTTAGACCAGCCTGGTATACAAGAGCTAGTTCCAGGACAGGTTCCAAAGCTTCAGAGAAAAATTGTCTAGAAAAACCAAAAAAAAAAGTGGGATATATAACAAAGTTATTAATGGATTAATAACTAATTAATAATTAAGTGGTCCCTCTTAAAATGATAGATTATAAATTAGTTTTATTTAATCATGTTGCATTATATACATATATTAAAATGTCTCATTAGATCTCATGTATATATATATAAAATATATAAATCTCAACAATTTTTAAAATATTTGTTTTTATGTTTATTATTAGTTAAAGCAGTTTTATTTAACCATGGCATATAAAATCAATTTTTTGGCAATTTTTAATACCTCTAACTATAGGAGTATAGTATAGCAGAATATAATTAGTAATCATAGGAATCATTTCACTCACTCCCCCCCGTCAGGGTCTCAAACCTCTGGTTTCTGAACACCCAGGCAGTGTCAGGCGTGGGCTCCCTCTTGTGGCATGGGTCTCCAGTTGGTCCAATCATTGATTGGCCATTCCCGGAAGTTCTGCACTACCTTTAATCCAGCATGTCTTTTAGGAAGGACGAATTGTAAATTGACTGCTTTGTGGCCAGGTTAGTGTCTCAATCTCATGACTGGAAGCCAAGCCTCGTTAAAGAAGATAGTTGAATCAGGCTACTTATCCGCTATTACTAGGGTCATCCTTGTAGGTTTTCCAATGTGCTAAGGTAACGGGGAGTTTCAAATGCATTAGGTTTCAACCTCACCCTTGAAATGACCCTAATTCCAGTCCTCTCCCCCTCGACGACCCTCCCCTACATACTTGATCTCTCTTGTTCCCATCCTCATCCCATCTCAATTTCAACTACAAAATCTATTCTATTTCCTCTGCCTGACGAGATCCGTATGTAGTGTGCCCCCTCTCCAGAACCTCCTTGTTACTTAAGTCTCTCTGGGTTTGTGGTTTGTAGCATGAATACCCTTTATGTTACAGCAAGTATCCAGTTACAAATAAGTACATGCTAAGTTGTGTCTTTCTGGGTCACGGTTAAATCAATCAGGATTTTTTTTTTTTGCTACTTTTATCCATTTGCCTGCAAATTTCGTGATGTCATTGCTTTTAATGGATCAGTAATCCTCCACTGTGCAAAGAAAAAATCACATTTTCTTTATCCACGCTAAAATTGAGGAACATTTAGGTTGTTTCCAGTTTCTGGCATTTATAAATAAAGCTGCTATGAACAATCTCTACCATGTGGTAGAAAACAACATCTTTTGGGTATATGCTTAAAAGTAGTATAGCTGGGTCTTGAGGTAGATCAATTCCCTGTTTTCTGAGAAACCACGACTCTTCAGATTTTCACTCCCACCAGCAATGGAGGAGTGTGCATCTTATTTTACAACTTCTCCAGCATAAGATGTTACTTGTATTTTTGATCTTAGTTATTGTGATAGGCATAAGATGGAATCTCAGAATCATTTTGATTTGCATTTGCCTAATGGCTGAGGATTTTGAACATTTCTTTAAGCGTTTTTCAGCCATTCAGAATTCCTCAGTTGAGACTATCTGTTTAACTTTGTATCCCATTTTTAATTAGGTTGTTTGATTTTTCCATATATAGTTCTTGAGTTCTTTATATATATTGTACTTTAGCCCTCTGTTATATGTACATTTAATAAAATCTTTTTCCCATTTTGTAGGCTGCAATTTTGTCCTATTGACCATATCCTTTGCCTTATACAAGATTTTCAGTTTCATAATTTCTCATTTGTTAATTGTCAATCTTAGTATCTATAATATTCATGTCCTCTTCAGAAAGTTGTCTCTTGTACCAAAGCATTCAAAGCTAGTCCCCACTTTCTATCAGCTTCAGTGTAGCTGTGTTTACGTTGAGGTCCTTGATCCACTTCGACTTTGAGTTCTCTGCGGGATGATAAAGAAAACAATTCTATCACTATTAATTTTCTGCAAGGAAACAGATTAGGGAGAAATGCTATCCCCCAATCTGTATGCCCAACAATATTGGCAGCAGTGGTACCATTTTCTCCTGTGTGTGGACCTCTCCCTCTCCCCGTCAGTGGCCTCCTCTCACAACATGAATTTCTAGTGAAATTTATGCTCAGAATATGATTTTATTTCTTCCATTGAAATTGTATATAACGCCTGAGACAGCCATGCATGAATTAAATGAGTAACTAGAAACACAATCTAAATAATATACAATTCTTTAAATCACTCTGTTTTGTGTTCTGTATGAGAAAATTCTCTCTTTTGAATTTTAATCATTTTAGCCACTGTGAGTAAATAACAAAATTTTGATTTGTTTTCTGTATAAGTTCTATATAAACTTTATAAGTAACCTCCAACCTCTCTTCTATGAATGGGCCACATAGAATTTAATTACTATTAATTAGTGTTATTATTTCCTGATGTTTTCTATCAGACTATTTCATTTTTATACCAATTAGAGTATAATTATTAGGATAATGGACTCTACAAAAAACCAATTATACAATGAAACTAGATGGTATTTATCTATAGTAATTGAGTTTCACAATTTAATATCAAAATAAGTGAACCAAAGTGAAAATGAATCATTAAACCCCTGGGCATCAACAATAAGGTTGATTTTCTCTTCTGTCCCAAATTAAGCAACTATTTTACAATGTCACATCAGCTGAATTATAGACCCAGTTCAAGATGAAGAAAAAACTGTGTTCATGTACTGACAATTCAGCCCCAGGCAAAAATTATCCATAGACTTTTACATTTATTCAAGAATACCTATGCAAAAACTGGGAGATACTCAGTTAGTATTTGCTTGGAACTCATATATTGTGCAGATGATCAATAAAATAAAAAAGAATATACTTATAACATTCACGTCTATTTCATTGAAACAATACACTCATGGCTAGTGTCAGGTTCCTACTCTTTGAAATAGATGACAAATTTTTGAGTTGTCAAAATATTGTTTTACCTAGATTTACAATAAGTACTGGTATAGCAATGCTTTAATCTATATGTTTAAAAAGGGTATTTTTTATATTAAATTTCCTAAGGAGAAAAAACCCTGAAGACAAGTCATGACTGGGTCATTTCAAAAGGAATACATTAGGAGATTGAAATACCTGTTTTATATATGTACACACACACATACATGATTCTCCCTAAATAACTGATTTTGAAATTGCAAGTATTTTACAAAATGGAGTCTTGAAAATAAGATTTCTATACTGGCTTTGATTGTTTAGGAATTGATTCCACTTAATTATACATAACTGTACTACTGGATTTATTTTGAGTTGTAGGGTACCAGTGAGTAGAAAGTGGAATAAATATATAGAATATGCCACTTTTGATTAGTTCTAACTCATCACTTATAATAACCATAGTTCAAAGTTATCACATATTCAGTATTTGTATTTCTCAGTTTTATAACCTTATGGTAACATGTTTATAATTACTAAGTTATAAAGAAAAAGGTATTTATTTTGTTTTAGAGAATTGAAGGTATAGTGGCTACACTGGCTTTGTCCTTGTCCATGTCACATTAAGACAGAGAGCAAATACCTGCACCAAGAGCACCTACTGGACAAGAACATGATATCCCAAGTTAGGTGCAGAGAGAGGAATATGTTGCTAAGCTAGCTTTTATGACAAGTCTTTATAGAGATTGATTTTAGAAGGTCAAGGCTCAAGGACTTTCTACTCAGTACCACATACTGAAGATTAATCAATACTTTCCAAAGGCACTAATCTGAGTTCAAGACCAAAAAGACCTCAGTTTACTCCTAACCACAGAAGTAGCTTAGAACATTGTGGCCAACTTAACAAATGTAATTTTCCATTTATGTTTGTGTTTGATAAAATGGGGAAGGAAAATATAAGCTCAAGCTTTCAATTTTCCTACTCAGTCACCACACTGACTAACTAAAAAACTTGTCTCTACTATTAAAAGAACTCTTATATCCAAGAGTAGGAGTTGAACATAGTAGGAGTTAAAACCAAACCCAGATAAACCTCCAATGACAAACTTATAAAGTAAATGAAGTTGCTAAGTTAGTAGACTGTCTATTGAAAAAGTGATTCAAAAAAATTATAAATTTGAATAAGAAGATATGTGAGACTTCTTATGAAGACTGTGACTTGAACCAGTGCATTCTAAGAAATTTTTACTTAACTATTTTTATTTATTTATTTTTGAGATTATAATTGTTTTACAACTTTTCTCCCTTCTCTTTTCTCTTCAAAGCCTCACGTAAGCCTCTCCCCACTGTTCAAATTTATGTCCTCTTTATTTGGCCTATAGTTATTGCATGTGTGTGTGTGTGTACACACATTATATTCCTAAATACAATCTTTTAAGACCTTAGAAAAGTTACTTATATGCAAGTTCTCAGGTCTGACCATTTGGCACTGAACAAAATTTTTGAGGTTCCATCTGTAACTAGACCTAATATCCCCATTTCTTACATGAGGCAGTTACTATGTAAGACTATCTTTATTAGTCACAAACTCCTTTCATCTGTTTTTATCATGGTAAGAGATTACATTTTTATAAAGCCAAAAAAGGTAGCAAATTCAGCCTCCTATCCTAGTAATGGATTGTATAAGAACTTAAAATTTAACATAGTTCTGCAAAGGTTTGAAGAATTAGAATTTTTATGAAAAAGCCTCAAGGATCTCTTAACTAACTTATGTATTATTTTCTACTGGGAGACAATAAAGAAAAACATATAAATATATACTCCTAGCTAGTATTGTGATACCAGCCTTTATATACAGTATACGTGAACATATATATATATATATATATATATATATATATATTTGTGTGTGTATATATATATATGTGTGTGTGTGTGTATGTGTGTGTGTGTACATGCACATACATACAATATTGCAATGACCTAAATGAATAAAATTTAGGAACAGATAATATTGACCAGATTATATGATATTTTGTTCAATATTCCTTTGGATATATAATCCACACTTGATAGCCTTTCATAGCACTATCATTTTATTTTTCAGCAATAGTTTGTCCCTTTATTCCCTTGCATCATCAGTTATTATCTCACCAACTATTTATCAAACACTGAGACAATGAAAATTTATGTTAAGCACTTCTTTACTCATAGTTGTTTTCTTTCAAGATTAAAAAAAAATAAATATAACTAATGAAATTTGATTTTCTATTCACTTTAATAGAAAAATCTAAACTTAGCAAAATTAAATAATAAAGTTATAGACATAAAAACCATAGCCTACCTATAAAGCATAAAAACCAGTTGATTTTCTTAAGCAAGCAAAGTACACAGAGGAATTTAAAGAGGTAGTTATTTCCATGAAAATTCATTTACCACCTCCTCAAAAAGCACTGATTTGAGGACATTTACAATATTATCTATATTGTTAGTTTTAATAATTTTATGCTAAATACATTTCTACATCTTTTAGCATTAGAATATATGGATTATAATTTCAGGCCTTGGGACAAAGAAATCCAAACCTCCATTCTCAGAAATGTTGATTTTAAAAAATTTACTAAAATGTTCTACATTTCAGTTACTTTAATATTAAATAGAAATATAAATTGCTTTATAGGATTTAGGGTATGATTTAATAAAAGCATCAAATATATAATAATTCAGAAAATGATAACTATTAAAATTTTTTGTAGAAATGAATGTTTATATCATTTGAATATTAATAAAGAAATATCTGAAGGAAGAAAATAAAATATTAAATATAGTTATCTATGGGTTATGAGACATATCACTTTATACATTACTTGCTGCTAAAATATGAGGTCACGAGTTTTGATCCAAATACTCATATAAAAGCCAGGTGCAGTTTTGTAAATTTGTAAATCCAATGATGGGGAAAACAAAATACAGGATGATTACTGGAACTCAGTGGTCAGCCAGTTTAATCAAAACAGAAAGCCCTAGGTTCAATAAAAAAGACTTGGTGTCAAAAATCAGGTGGAGTGATAATAGAGTTGGATACCTAACATCAACCTCTCATTTATGTATGGACATACACAGAGATCACATGCTAACACACACATACACATATTCACACACATGAACGCATGCTCACATTTGTACACACTTGCTTACATGAGAGTGCATGCTCACACATATGTACATTTGCATAAACATACAATTCAACATACAAATAAAATAAAACTATTCATTTCATATTTTTGGATATTAATGTTATATTAGAAATATAATTTGCAAGTTATTGTGTTACTCTATATATGATGTCCTTTTGGTCTTTTGATATGTGCAGGATGGCATCAATTTTATTTTATCTAGGCTTTTTGTAGTTGTTGTTGTCTGTGTCTTTGTCATTTGTCATGTCTGACCAATCATTGCTGACTCCAGTATAATATTGTATTTTCTTTATGTTTATAAGGATCCCAGGTTTAAAATAAGACTTTCAATTAAGTGCTCTGATTTAAGTTTTGGATAAGACACTAGGTATACATGCAACATTGTTCTTTTCCATACTTGTATCCATTTTTTTCTATTATTTTCACTGAAGTCGTTATCTTTTACCACAAATGATACTACAGATACAACTACTGAATATATTTTCAATTTTCTTTAAAATTGAGAGTGGACTCACAAAGATATACTTGTCATGTTCATCTCAAAACTATACTAAGTAACATCATACCACAGACAGGAAGGAAAATACATTAATATATAATAGCACAATCATACCTAGAAATAACTTGAAAGCTTAAATAATTATAATAAACTAAAGCATAGAGACAGAATGGAAGATTCTAATTTACAGGGGCAGGAAAAGTATTGTTCAGTGGGTACATTTGCCTTCTTAAGAGATAAAGGTTTACGTGAAAGAGCTGGTGATTACAAATTAGTATTTAAATATCCATAATTATTTATTTTATTATGTGGGATACATGTGCATGAAGCACAATGATGTGGGATGGGGAGAGTTCAGCTTATGATAGTTGGTATTCACCTTCCATTATGTGATCCCAGCAACTGGAATCAGGTCATCAGGTATTTTAGTAAGAACATTTACCCACTGAACCATTAAGTTAGCTTAGGGAAATGTTTCATACAAAAAACTTGCACAGATAAATTTAGTTGAAACAGGGCCTAAGAAAAGCCTCACTGTGTAAAGGCATTAGCCTCCAGGACTAACAACATCAGTTCCATCCCCATGGACCAACATGGTGGAAGAAATGAACTCCCATGGGCTGTCCCTTAACCTACATGCATTACCTTGGCACATTGTCAGCCACGTGCATGAACAGACAAGCATAAATCAAAAGTATAAACATCATAAAATTGAAAATTAATAGTAATAATAAACTTTGAGTTGTGAATTTTACTATGATACAAATTTATTTTTATTTACTTGTTATTTTTTGAGAATTTTATACAGAAGTACTGTATCTATATCACTCCCTCCCTTTCCTCCTCCTTGATACACTACCTTTGTGTTCCCAATTCCTTTCTTAATTCATGACCGTTCCAGTTACCTCATATCACTTCCAAAGTGTCTACTGGCATTATTCTAGGTCCCTACAAATCAACAGCAAAATGCTCATCTCTTCAGGGTCCACCAGTTTGCTCTTTCTAACACATACACACTTAAATGTCAGATTTAGATACCCATGCATGCATGTCTATACACACTCTGAGGCTATACAGGGATATTTGCTTGTTCGCAGCTGTAGCTTTGCCACTGTCTTCCAGTTATGATCACATATGGATGAAAAGTTCAGTGATAAAAATGAATCCTGCCTGAGAATAATGTGTTTTCTTTCTTCTCTTTATAGATAGTGATTTGATTAAACTATTCTTCAAATGGTTGTATAACTCATCTAAATTAGCATTTATCTTAATTCCTCAGCCCCAAATAACAGTCTTATATTTGAATTCAGGAAATTTCTGTATTCTTCTTTCTCTCATCCAAACATTCAAAGGATGTTCTGACATCTACTTTTTGGTGTGAGTGTTATTGTCATAACTTATTCATTTTTTAATGGAAGATATCATAAATTTCTAAATGATGCCTTCTTTATCTAGAACTCATGAGTCCTTAAATACTTTTAGGTTATTTTAAGATAAATGGTATAAATTGCTCCAATGTGGGTCTCTGTCTCTATCTCCATCCATCGCCAGATGAAGGTTCTATAGTGATAT
>NC_022027.1:37056565-37060925 GCF_000317375.1 Microtus ochrogaster | reverse complement strand
AGGTGGGGAGGAGGCGGAAATTTTTAATTAAAAAATTTTAATAAAAATAAAGTGGTAAAAAATGGTATATATTTAGTTAATGTGCTGCTATGAGTTATAATGAAAGCTTAAATTATACTCAACCAACAAATGAAAAAAAAATTTCTCCCCAAAGTCTTATAGACATGAAGATCAATTGTAAATTTTTTTCTTTACTCTCAACAAATCAGGATGCAGTCCTGAAATTGAATAACATCCTATTTCTGTTTCTTAGTGGTCATTACTGGAAACATAAAATTATTTCAAAAATTACCCATTTAAATTTTCTAAAATGCTCTGTGGAATAACACAAAGATATATATTTCATTGCTTTGCCTATCTTTCCCCCACTCCACCCACACTCACATCTGACCATTTTTCTCCTAAGCATATCCTAAGACCAACAAAGAACCTACTAGATTTTTCCTTAGAAATGTTTCCCATCCTAATTTTGTTTTGGAGGGAAGAAAACAAGAAAGAATAGGAGCAGAGCTGTTTGAAATTCTCATTAAAGTCTTTTTCTTCAGTGTTGCATTATAACACTTGTTTTGATTTATTCTTATCCATTTGGCCATGGGAAGTGTGAGTTGGTGAAAGTTTCTTGCTGTTGAGTATTTTATTTTGTAAATGACTCTGCCCTCTGCCAACCCTCCTCCTCAGTTCACAGCTCCAAGATGCACATGTCACATTGCATTCAACATCATTTCCTCCACACTCTGCTTGAAAAGATAGATGATTAATTGTGATAGATAATTGATTTTATAGCAAATAGCACGGTATTGTTGTACTGACAGCACCATATGTTCTTATTAAAATTTTCAACTGCCAACTATGTAAATGCTTTAAATTTCGAAACACAAAACTTGGAAAACTTTTAGTAAGATGACAAACTCAGGTAATGTGTATAGTACATTAATTCCATTAATGCCATCAGAAGAAGTAATGATAATTAAATCAATCAAAGAGGACCAGCTAACTAAAAAGAAGTGAGCAGCATCAAGTACTAAATTATGAAACAAACTAAGCCAGAGTTTAAAATGAAGGTGACACTGTGGTTGCTTATGGGATAAGTTCTGAGATAAGGAATGTGTGCTTCCTGTGCACAATAGAGAAAAAGACACCTGCCATTTATGCCAGATGCAATACACAGTCAAAACCAAGATCCTAACACTCTCCTAATCTGAAATAGCAAATAACAACACCTGCTGCTTTTAGCATATATCATGGGAAGTTTGCAGTCCTAGTAGGACTTCTACAGCAAAGTTATTTTAAATATACTAAAGATCCAGTTACACAATGTACTAGTTTGAATCCCAACTTAGCCATTTGTGGTGATGCTTTAAGTAAGTATAAGAGGGAAATCACATGTTTATCTTTAGAAAAAAAAAACAAAATAACATTTAGTAAATGTTTTCTATGGAATGCTAGCTTAGAAATAAACAAAATCAGTGCTCACGGAGCAATACAGATTAGCATGCTTTTAAAATAGAAATTAAAAAAAATAATACATCATGCTCACTTATGTGGAGCCCAGAGAAGACCATTCAGACACAGTTCATTGACATTTTTAGGTCTTTATTCCAACTGGCAGGGACTTCACTCTGGTATTCAGGAACCCACTTGTAGATCCAGACATTTAGAGCAAGAGGTTTAGAAGGCAAAACCACGTTTTGGGCTAGCACTCTGCCAATGCAGATGGAGGATTTTGTGCAAGCAAGCAATTTAACAGAAGCTAAGATAAGTGGTTATGTGGAGAGGGAGTTTTGGACAAGGAAGACATTTGGCAGAAGCTAAGTTAACTGGGTAATCTTGACTTCCTCAGGTTCCGAGAATAGAGTTGGATAATTTCTCACAGGATTTTTCAGTAAGGAGATCAAATTCTAGTTAAGCATGAAATGGCCTCAGCAAGAAGAGAAGACTAAGGACCACTGCATAGTCTTGGCCTGTCATACTGATTAGCTTTCATTGTCAACTTGACAGAAACTGCAGTCACCTGGAAAGCGGGAACACCAGTTGAAAAATTTCCTCAAGAAGGTTTTCCTGTGACCATATCTTGTGAGGCTTTTTTTTTTTGCCTGTAAGTTGATGAAGGAAGACCAAGTTCATTTGGAGTAGCACCAATCCTATGTATAATTTTCCTTTATTAACAGATTGTGACTGGAAATATAAATATCCCCTTTCTCAAGGTCCCCATGCTCCCAATTTACTCAGGAAATCTTGTCTTTTTCTACTACCCATGTAGATTAGATCTATGCACGTCTTTTTTAGGGTCCCCAAAGTTGTCTAGGTTATCTGGGATTGAGATTTGTGGGCTGGTTTTCTTTGCTTTGTTTTAAAAAACACTTATGAGTGAGTACATGTGATAAGTTCTCAGAGAGACACGGAGGAGAGCAGAGAAAAATGTAGAGCTCAAAAAATATCAATAAAAAAATTGCCTTTCTTCCCAGGTAATCTTTGATCAGAGATAATATTACAGAAACAAAAAAGCAAACCGATACACAAATATGTGTATTAATCATTACAATTTTTTTAAACATATTATTTGCAGGGCTAGAGAGATGGATTAATGGTTAAGAGCACTGGCTGCTCTTCTAGAAGTCCTAGGTTGAATTCCCAGAAACAATATGGTGTCTCACAACCACCTATAATGGAATCTGATGCCCTCTTCTGGCTGATGTCCTCTTTGACATGCTGGTATATAGACAAATAGAACACACACATACACACACACACACACACACACACACACACACACACAAGCTTTAAAAGATATACAACTTTGTTATGGCCTCTAGTCATATTCAGAAATTTTAAATGTTAAAAAATTGTAAAAACTCATATTGATATAAAGTATGTTTTTTAAAATAAGTGTTCTACCTCTTCCTACCTTACACAAATAGAGCATCTGGCTACAAATCAAAACTACATGATAATATCCAGGGTCCTTCTGTCCCTATTAACAAGTACCTGTAGTGCATACTTAAGCCTCAAACTAGTCTCTTGATTCTTTTCAACTCCCTCACTCCTCCCCAACTATGCTAGTTCCCTGGCTGCTCCAGTTTAGAGTTTCCTACTTTACCCTGTAGCTATCTGTTCTTGTTAAAACTGGCAAGGCCTTTTCAGTTTTGCTTCTCTCTGCTCCTGATAGGAAGCCATGGCAGTTTTGGACTCTTCCAAATACTTCCAGTCTCCCTCTACCACCAGAGAGCTAGCCATATGCCCTTTTATATTAATAATAAATCTTATCTTTCCATGCAGCTATGGAGAGGTCCAATTTGGTAGTTTCATTGGGCCTTCTTATATGAGTAACTATGAAGCATATATTGGAAAAGGGAGAAGAATTGGTTCACAGTTTGGTCACAATAGAGAAGCAAAGCTAAGGTTTTCTCTGCCTCTTCTATAGAAATACATTGTTATGGATTGGATTAAAAAATCCAGTATATGCCCATGTTAATTTAAGTTGTCCTACTATGTTAACTTTCTTCCTGGGAAGTTTCTTTTCCTTCTTTTTTTCAAGGCATTCCAGGGTAAATCTACCAGCCAGTTAGACATGGATTTGGGTATACAGAGTAAAAGAAAGGCAAAAACCTCAAGGCAAAACAAAAATGAAAAGAAACAGGCTAAATTAAGTTATAAGAGTGACTGAGACAAGCACAAGATAAGGCCTTTCGCTCATAACTAATAATTAATCTGTATTTCATGATTTTGGAATTGGCAGTGCTAAAAAGCCTGCTACAGAAGTGCTTCAGGTAGAGTCCTTCAAAAATATTGGTTCCTGGTTACTCTTGCTCCAGTTCATGGGGTCGAAGTTCTATGTGTGAAAAGTCAAGTGAAGAAAACTTGCTTCTGGTAGATGTCACCTCTACCTAGAAAATACTTATACTTGTTACCACAGCTGTAGAGCTTCTTAAGGGAGGCTCATCTGTCTCTGGTTCCACCATCAGAGTTATCTCTCTGAGAGATGTAATGGTGCAAAACAGACCACAGAAAAGACAGTATCAAATTTCTTCTTAAAATCAAATACCATTTCCAAGTAAATAGTAGGATGGAGTTAAGTCCAAGAGTAGCATCTTTGTACTCTTTACTATTTTTCTAATTCCCATACCCTTACCCTGATTAAGTAGTATTTTTGTCGAAGCTAGTCTCTGATAGCTAGTGATTAATTTAACAATGAGGAGTAGACAGAAGACATGCACATGTATGTCTTTTACAAACCATTTTCATTGCTCCCAGGCTGCAGGCATGGGAGCCTAGCCTGTTTGGATGCTCACCCTCCTGGACCTGGATAGAAGTGGGAGGACCTTGAACTTCCTGCAGGGCAGGGAATCTGGACTGCTCTTCA
>NC_022027.1:37038409-37056418 GCF_000317375.1 Microtus ochrogaster | reverse complement strand
CATGATTAGCAAATAAAAACAAAAGTTAAAGAACTAGTGAAAAAAAAAAAAATCCAGACTACTGAGCACTCTGAACACTCTAATGGTGATATCATCTGAGATTTCACATGAAGATGTGCTCATATGAAACACAGTGAATGACAAGTAGAATCAATGGCACATATTTCCCTTTTAATATAGATCAATCATAAAAGTGTAATATAGAATGAAAAAAGAGAGAGATACATAAAAGCAGAAAACTCACAATTATCTTAGTAAGGGCATGAAGTTGAATTGGCAGAAATAAAATAGCTTCATGAGTGAGCTGCATGGAAGGTAAAACCACCATGTTTTTGATAAATTTATTCATTAAATGTTGTGAATATTTATTCATTAAATATATACAAAATGGAAATATATATTATTATTTTCTTTATATTTTTTCCTTGAAATTTATTCAAATATATTAAAAAGAAAACTTTTAAAATGTCTATTACTAAGCAATAAACATTGAAAAACATATAGAAAATAAAACAATGAACAAATAACTCCACACATGGTAAACATTGAAATCATTAATTTTTCCAAAATAAATAAAATAACATTCCTGAATGAAATTTTAAAGTTTACTAACTGTTAAAAATCACACAAAAATCAAAAGCATATGAGTAAGTTTTAGATAAATACTGTTAAATAGGTTGAGTTCTGTTTGAAAAATTGACTCTAAAGTTTTCTATGTATCAAAACTATCTGAGATCACTAGTTCAATTATAAATTATATTTAGTAGGAACTTGTAATTTTATGCTGAGATTGGTGTGTATGTATCTATTTTAGCAGTTCCTGAGATAGGTATAAAATTCAGGAATATTTTCAAAACTATTCCAATTTGTATTTCTGACATTTTCAAAAATTATTCTTCTTTAAAGCTGAATCAGCATAAAAGTTAGGATCTAACTTTTATGTTGATTCATATTATATTGATTATACATATAATCAATAGATATTGATGCAATATATTATATATATATTTATTTATTTTATACTAACTCACCAGCTTCTTGCTAATTTTGTTATTCTTAAATGTTTTGAACATCTATTGACTCTGACATTGACATTCTGTATTGTAAATCTTGATAGCGGCAATGCTACTGTAGATCAATAAATCTCTCTAACAATTCTATAAATGCCAATTTGGTCTGAAGATCAAAGGCATATTACAGTGTTAACTAGCAGTTTCTTCTATGGAGGATTATGATTTCTTCCTGGACTTGCCCATCTAGATGGTTAAAAGAGATTCAAGAATAAGGAACCAAAAGAATTCCAAACACTGTAGCTATTGGATAGTGTGGTGGTTTGAAAGAAAATGGCTACCAAAAGGAGTAGCACTTTTAGGAGTTGTGACTTTATTGAAGTAAGTATGGTCTTGTTGGAGGAAGTATATCACTGTGGGGGTGGGCTTTGTGTTCTCCTTCCTCAAACTTCACCCAGAAACAGAGACCACTTCCTTTTGCCTGCAAGTCAGCATGCAGGAATCTCAGCTCTGTCTACAGTACCATGTCTGCCTGTATGCCATACCACACCATATCATCATGATGATAATGAACTAAATGTCTAATTTAATTTAATGTAAGCCATCCCAATTAAAAGTATTCCTTTATAATGGTTGCCATGGTTATGGTCTTTCTTCACAGTAATAGAACCTTATTTAAGACAGAATTTGGTACCAGGAGTGGGGTATTGTTGCCATAGGCCTGATCACATCTTTGTTTGGATGAATTTGGACTTTGGTACTTTGGGTTGTGATAACAATGGGATGCTTTAAGCACTGCTTAATGGGCCATACTTTTAGAAACTTGGAAAATACTGGTGATGAGGGGATTTGAAATACGTGGTTCTGGCTCAAGAAGTTTCAGAGAACAAAACTCTCAATAGGTTGCCTAGATATTGTCCTTCCAATAGTATGGTGTAGAATGTGGCTGCTTGCTTTTTGCACTTGTCTGAAGAGTCTGTCTGAGGCTAAAGTGAAAAGTTTTGTATCAATTCCATTGACAGAGGAAATCTCAAAACAGTCTACTATTGACGAGTGTTCATGCCTGTAAAGATTTATAATGAAAAAGAGCAAGTTGACTCAGAGAATGAAGAAAAAAATGTACACTTTGAAGAGGAATGGAAGTGTAATGGAACTGTCTTATATCCAATGCAATATACAAATTAGGAAATGGAATAAAAGGAATAATGAAGTTAGAGCAAAATTCCACCAAGCTGAGCTTCCAATTTGTGAAAGTGAACTCAAGAAAAGCTTGGATCTAGGTGTGGTGGTGTGTTGTAAGAGGTTTCTTGTTTCTTTCCCAGCTTTCCAACAGCTCAAACCCAAAATAATCACACAAAACCATATTATTTGCAATACTATTTGGCCAATAGCTTAAGCATATTGCTAGATAGCTATTACTTCTATATTTAAGCCATATCCATTATTTTATATTTTACTATGAGGCTCATGACCTACCAGCAAGGTTCCAATATCTGTTTCTGGCAAGGCTACATGGCTTCTCCTTCGACTCTGCCTTCTTCCTCCCAGCATTCAGTTTAGTTTTCCCCACCTAGCTCTGCTCTACTCTATCACAAGACAAAAACAGCTTCTTTATTAACGAATGGTATTCACAGCATATGAAAGGGAATGCCACTCAGTGGTGCATGCTTTTAATCCCAGCACTCCAGAAGCAGAAGTTGGCAAGTTTCTGAGTTTGAGGCCAGTCTGCTCTAACATTCAAAAATGAAATGAAACAAAATTGGTAAAGATGTAATTGAAGAAGGGGAAATATTTTGCAATAGCAGTAAACATTAGAACTGGGCAGATTTGTCATGTGGTTCTGTAATTAAGGATAGAAGAAAGGGGTTATAGAATTTGCCTCTGAGATGAAGGAAAGTCTCCAAGGCCAGGCATGTGTCAAGGGGGTTCCTGAATGGAGGAGACCTATAGAAACCATTGGTGGAGCTGTCACGTTGAAGACTGAGTTGCCTTGGAGACTCCAAGAAGTTAGGGATTCCAGTTATGTGGGAAACCTGCCAAGGAAGCAGCTAATTGGGAGTGGAACCAGCCCAAGAGAAAGAAGTGTGTTGCAGTCAGCAAAGCTGAAAGGATTTGGATCTAAAGAACATTTTTAGATTAGACTTGGAAATGCATTTTGAATTTGCCCGGCTTCTTATAGCTCTTCCTTTGGTCCAGTGTTTCCACACTATTCTCCCTTTACTATGTTTTGGAACAATAATGTATATACTGTGCCATTATATGTTTGTTGAAGAATGTGGTCTGTTTTGTGATTTTGATTTTATAGGGAATTACAATTAAGAGTTTGCATGATTCTCAGAAGAGACTTTAAATTTTTGACTTTTAAATATTGTTGAGATTGTTATAGACAATGGGGTCTTTTAACATTAGACTAAATGCATTTTTGCATTACAATATGGCTACAAATTTTTTGGGGGGCAGGGAGTACAAAGTAGTGGTTTGAAAGAAAATGGCTCCCAGAGGGAATGACATTACCAGGAGGTATATTACAGTTGGTATGGTCTTGTTGGAGGAAGTATGTCACTGTGGGGGGTGAGCTTTGAGATCTATTTTGCTCAAGCTATTCCTAGTTCAGAGACCACTTCTTGTTGCCTGCTATTCAGAATGTAGGAATCTCAGCTCTACCTCCAGCACCATGTCTGCTTGTATGTCACCATATCACACTGTAATGATAATAGACTAAACATCTAAACATGTAAGCCACTCCAGATAAATGTTTTTCCTTTATAAGGGTTGCCATGTTGTAGTCTTTCTTCACAACAATAGACACCTAGCTAAGAGAGATAGTAAAAGAAAATACATAATTAACATACTTTTCTAATCTACACTGTCAGGTGAAGTAAAAATCAAAATGAAACAGAACAAACAACAAAAACTGTTGTGAGTTATGTTTCTAATAAACGGGAATCTCCATTCCTAGAATAGCTTTGATTCTCTTCTTCTGGAACATGGGGTTACATTAATTAACTTTTGGTTATGAAATAATGTGAAGTAGGCAACTCTGAGATCACAGATCAGTTTTTTTGCATGAAAATATTGGTCATAGTAGGGTTGCAGGTCATCTCTCTGCTCAAATTAAGATGCTGATCTCAAAGGAAAAGTGCAGGTTTTTTTTTTTTTTTACATATCCTTAAATTTTTGCTCCTTTGTACATGCTAGTTCATTGAGATGAAAGCACAAATAACCATTTTCCTAAATCAAATGTACACATTTCTAAATTGTTTTTCACATTTTTGGCAGATACTTTTAAGACACATCATGATTCATTTGCTTCAGGAAAGAAAAGAGTTTCGATGAAAAAGATTCTGAACCTTAACATGCTTTCATTCCAACCTCAAAAGACAAAATGATGCTGTCAAGAGAAAGGAGCATAGCACCCTACACTTTGGCTGAATGTATGGTGAATTCAGAGGCTTCAAGAATGGGTGTTTTTCAGGCATTGTGGTTAAGTGCAGATACTCCATATGTTAGAATGTATTACTTTGCAATTTAATTTTTAACAAATAGTTCCATGAACATATTTATACTTTTTACTGAAAAGGCAATATATATTGAAATATAATTATATATTTTGTTTGCAGACTAATAGTTTTCATGACAAACATATTAATGTATCTAACAGTTCATTTTACTTCCCAAATCTTTTTTTAAAAAAAAAAAAAACATTCTTCTTTCTTTCTCAAATATGAAAATGAAAAATCCCATCTTGACCTTTTTCCTTTTAGTTAACCTTGGCAAACTAATGAGCTTCTTCTATAATGATGTTATGTTTCTTGAACATATTCATGTATTATAAAGGGTAAGTACACACATATTGGCAATGCAGACAGCCTTTGTATTTCAAACTGTCAACATATTTAGATGTACTCTATCTTAATGTCCAAAGCTGAACTAACTTGTGTTCTCATTCTGTTCTTTTCATGTCCAAAAGGTACCCCTTTTCTCAGCAGTGTACAGGATAAAGACTCTGTCATGGTCAGGGGGAGCCAGAGCAGAGGCCTGTAGGAGCACATCTCGAAGGCGAGAAAAACAGAAATGGCAGGCTAGGAAGGATCTAGAAGTTCAGTTATGGAGCCCTTGGCAATCAAGAAGGCACAGTTGAAAATCCAGGCTTGAAGATACCTGACAAGCCAGGAAGAAAAGCATCTCTTCCTTGGTGATTGGAGGTGTGGCGGCAGCATATACTGTCTGCAATCGAGAGTGAATTCTCGACTGTTCAGGAATAACAGAAAGCTTAGGTACTTGATCAGAAGGACAGAAAATCCAGCTTTTTGGAAGTGGACTCTCTGTACCCATTTTATCCTTGAATTTAAGAAGCTGAGTGGTATATTGCCGTGGCAGCAAGGGTGACAGAGTGCGTAGTAGAAGATCATCTGTGTTTTGGATTAAATAGCTGGGCAACAGAAAGATGGTCTGTGCCTAGGACCTATCTAGAACAATGGGAACTATTTCCAGCCCCCTTCCTGGTGGAGGATTTCCAAGTAAGCTGAAATGGAGATGCTGTTCCAGTTCCAGGGACTCCTCTGGTAAAGAAAAAAAAAAAAACTGTCACCAGTAGTCCGTGTAAAAAGGAATGGTAAGAAAAGGTCTTTATGGTCTGGAAAGGTGAAGTGAGAAAAGCAGAGGAGGGAATCTGAGAGTAGCGTCTGTGAGTTAGGGGGCCAGCATGTGTATAGGAATGACGACTGCGTTAATAATCCTGAAGTCCTAAACCAGGCGGTAGGAGCCATAAGGCAAGATAGGGAGGGTGTTATAGGGTTAGTGAATGGAGGCTTGAAAATACCTGTATTAAGTATACATTGTATGATAGGTTTTAATCTCTGTCTATATCTCAAAGGAATACAGTATGGACAGTGGCAGAGGTTGGAGGTGGGGTCCTGGAGTTGGATCTTAATAGGTAATGGTGGAAGGCCACTAAGGGAGATGAGGTTTCCCATACTTTGATGTCAGTGAGGGAGCCTGGCAGATGATAAGGTGGAGCAGTACTGTTAGTAGGTGAATAAGCGAATTCTTCAGAGGCTAGAAGGAGAGGAAAATCTGGAGAAATTATCTGGGGAAAAATATAAGTTTAGCCATGATATGTCTGACCAATAATAGGGATGGATAACTAGCAATAATGAAGAAGTAGTGGGATATCAGGTGGTCTGCAAAGAAACAGAGAAGAGGTTTGTAGCACTCGATATGCTGGCCATCACAGAGATCGGAAAAGGATAAGTTTCACTGGAGTAAACAGAAAGTATAGACCAAATAACTCAAGAGTGTATTAAAACTGGCATAGACTTACCTACTACCTGGGTGGTTATCCATAGGGTACTTGATATTTTTGTTGGGAGCAGAGGTCCAAGGCTGCATCGGTCTTCTGCTCCAGAAGATCAAGAGATACGTTACTGTAGAGAAGGAACTTGGGGAACAGACCAGTTTGGCAAGGCAAGGAGCTGCACGCAGTCAATTTTCCAGTATCCTGTTTGTTCACAGTTTGGGCAGGATATGGAAGACTGAAGTAAAAGGCTGTTCTTCCAGAAATAGTTCAACAAAGCTCTCTAGAGTCCTATTTTCCCACAGACACAGGATTAGAATTGGGTTTTTCTACATTTTTAGACAATAGTGAAATGACACATACTAATAATTTAATCATTTAGTTCAAAATATTTGTGTTTTACTTTAACTATTTCATTATTCCCATCAGCATGCAAATGAGATTTTCTCCCAGTGTACTCATAGACCTAGAATCGGAAAACATGTTTCCACATATTTATTGTTTTATAGGTTATGTCTGTGTGTAGACATATGCACTTGAGCACACATACCTTCAGAGTCCAGAAGAAGGTGTTGTGTCTCCTGGAGCTTGATATATGGGCAGTTGTGAGCTATGGAACATTGGTTCTGGGAATTGAATTCTGGTCCTATGCAATATCACCATGCACTCTTAATCCATGATCGATTTCCCCAGCTCCACATTTTTTGTTTAACAAGTACTTATTATGTGTATATAAGACAGATTTTTTTTTTTTTACTCAGAGCCTTATTTTACTCTTAGCTGAGGCTGTATATTTCTGAAGTTTAAATATTAGGTGTATCAGGATGATAAGGATCATTTTTGAATGGGATTATTCTGCAGTGCAATCGATTTAAGTATATAGATTTGATATAATATTCTTGACTATTAATACTACAGCTAGCCAGTGGATTTTATTTGAATGCCATGTCTGAGAAGTTTTTAGAAGCTATTTCATAAACTGTGAGGAGAAAAATTGACATTGCAAGGATCATGTAAGAAGGAAATCTATCATAGTTAGTTATGGGTGTCAACAAGATATGGGAAAAATTAATATTGACATTTCTGTCATATATATGTCATTCTCATTCTAAGTAATTATTTAGAAAAGAGAAAAAAGTAATCTAATGGGTTTAGGCAATAAGAATAAAAGCAGGAATTTTCACTAATGGTACTTTAGAATATAAAACTATTGTGAAAATTATATAGAGAGATAACAGTCATGAATTTATAATACATTGTTATAGTTAAATAGTATTCATTGAAAAACAGTAGTTCTAAATCTGTTATTTAAAATTGATCAAAATTTGATATTAAAAATCTTAAATAGTTTTACTTTTTGAAGCACAATAAAACACTGAATTGGTCCATAAATACCATTTATATTAGATTTGACTGTAACTCAAAAGGAGTGAAGATGAGGAGCTCTCAAGCAACCTTTCTTGCATATTTTCACTGCATTAATTATCCAATTGCTGAGATTTCAGCTATTCAGAATCTATTTAATTTTCAATGTTTATACTCCTTTTTTAAACAAACTATTTGGGACACAAATATATATGTGCACAATTTACTAAAACATAGACTTCATTTTTACCCTATGTGAAATCCTTATTGTTATCACTTCCATAATGCAAAGTTGCCTGCGTTCTGGCAAAATGCCCAGCCACCACAAGTGGTGACACTTCCGGGTTCTGTGGCCACTCATGTGCCATCAAGCATACAGGCAATTTAATGTAGCCATCCAGGGTCTTCAAGCCGTATGTGATCAGCTTACAGTGTGGTCATTGATCTACGGGTGACCTGGCTACTTAAGCCCCTGTGCGCATGCATGTGTTAGACAACCTTTAAAAGCTGGACAAGCCTGCTCCATGTTCTTTTCCTGCACCAAGTTTCCTACAGGACTGAATACCTTCTTCTCTTGTTTCCTCTTCTTACTAAACTCTTAATGTGGGTTCCGTTGTATGTCTTGTGATCCGTTCGTGGGCCAGGTAATTTTTTTTTTATGCTTTGGAGATGAAAGTTATACAATTAAACGTTGGGAAATTACATATATTTAGTATCTAAGATTATATATTTATATTATATATAATTTGTCATTTTAGATGAAAGCATCAAACTTATCCTAATTGTCAATATTTTGCCATTCATTTGATTTCATTAAATTCATGTGACGTTTTACCAAGAATCCATAAATGGTATTTATTTCCAAATCAGTCGTTTTCCTCATCACAAATTTACAGGGATCACAAATATTGCTTTATGTCCAGAAAGAGTTTTGGAAGATTTTTAACCAAATGTATGTATAGCAAAAATTAATCTACACAATTATATACACATGGAATAATGTTGTTATTTCTTAAACGTAAGTAGTTGTAACACTGAGACTGCAGGAGATGAGTGTGGACAGTGTGTGTTGGATAACACCGAAGTTGATAATTCTGAGACCTTTTTCAAGCTTAACATGCCATAGCACATAGGAATTTTTAAATAATTCTGTTTATAAAAAACTGCTACTAAATGGCTACTACCTTGCAAGCAATGTGCTTACAAGCTTTGGGGTTTACTGACTTACATATTAGACTCCCTCAGCTGCAGCCTCTGAAGACATATTCTATTCCTTTTGGTGAAAACTGACCGTCAGCAGATGGTTTACACTCCACAAGGTGGCAGTGCAGTGTTATTGCAAAAGTACCCCATACGCATATTTTTAAAAAGACAACTTTTGCCCACACAAGAATTATTTCAATATCTCTAGATAGGAAATAACTTGAGGTTTAACAAATTCTGATTGAATATTATGCATCATAACTTCTACAAGCAAAACAAAATGAGCTTGGTTTACATGACTGAATAAAACAAGCTGGTTTATTAAATAGTATTTTACTATCATGAAGGCCAATAAAACTTACCAAAATATGGAAGGAACTTTCATACATAGGTGGTAGTTTGTTATTATCTTACAGAAACATTGTTGAAAGTAATAATGCATCACAATGTATACTAATCTAATAAAGGTAATACTTCTAATTTAAATTTTAAGTATAGGCTTGCATGTGTTTTTTTTAAAAAATATACAGAAGAGTCACATATGTATTTCAAAAATGAATTAATATCACTAATGACAAGATGTGGAGTTTTAAAAACATAAAGATTTCGGTTTTGGCAAATACTTTGAAATGTTCTATTTTGTTATTTGTTTCCTGTTCTTAAAGTAGAAACAGGTTTGCAATCATCATATATGTATTGAGGGCAAAAAAAAAATTCTACAGAAGAACAAATATTTGTTTCTTATCTCAGCAAAGCAATTCAACAGCTTAATAAATATGTAGAATAATAAAAATTCATTCTATTAGGTATTTTTTTCTATTGTTTCTTTTGATAATTTTCTTAGTTTTTCTTTTCAACCTTAGTGCGGTGGTGGTAAGGCATGTGCAAAATCTCCTGAATTTTCTTCAGTCTTACCAAAACATTTCCTCCATTCTACGTCATGGAGCAAATTCTTTGAAACAGCCAGGTTTCTTCTGGTCAATTTTCATTTAAAAAAAATAAAACAACAACAACAACAAAAGCATGTAGTTGAAATAAGCGTACACTCTGCCAGACGTGATGACACATGACTAATCCCAGCACTCAGGAGGCAGAGGTACGTGAATCTCTGTGAGTTTGAAGCCAGCCTATTCTACAAAGCAAGTTCCAAGACAGGGAAACTACACACACACACACACACACACACACACACACACACACACACACACACAAAGCAAATATAAAACAAAATCAAAGGAAGGATAAATAAAGAAAAGAAAAGGAAAGAAAAGAAAGAAAACTCACCAATATCTAATCTAGGCCTGTCCAAATCATTTCCTAAAATGTGATGGATTAGACTTTGAACATGGAAAGATAATGTACAGCTGTATCAGAAGAGAATTCTAACTAAGTAGAGAGGAAAAAGGAAGGGTAGAGAAGTTAGAGAATAGGGAAGCATTTAACTTGCAATTTTAGCAATAAATTTTTGGTATGATTATCCTTGCCCATCTTTTACTGATTTTGTTACTGCCACGGGAATCTTTCAATTATGCCTCATTTTTTCCCATTAAGTGTATGTGGGTTTTTGTTGTTTACTATATAAAGAATTTCTTCCAGAAACTATTTAGAGAAATGCCTGTTAACAAATTAAATATTTTATACATTTTACAAAAGACATTTCAAATACTTTCTTGATTACATGGAGGCATATAGTAGACTTTGAAATTATAGAGCATCTAGATTGTAAAGATTGTGAAAGAATATGTTCTATTTCCTTCAAAAATGATAAATTCACAAACATAATTACAACTCTAAGAAAATAGGTTGAGAAATTATTTATCCTCCCATTTAATAAATGTTTACATATATATTTTTGATCATTGTTCAATACTACATCTCTCTGATGTGTTACCCTTTTCTCCCCACCAAAAAGTAATCCAGGCATAGGGAAAAAAATCAATAATTGATGAAGTAAGTGCCAAAGGAATAGATATAAAGTAGACATATATATTGTAACTGTAATTATTGCTTGATATGTTTTTTATATGTAATTTTACTATGTTAAAGTTAAAACCTTTTTTGTTTAAACATAAAAAGGAAAATGGTGTGGGAAGTCCTTCTGTCTATGTGTTAGTTGTATTGGTTAATGAATGAAGAAACTGCCTTGGCCTGTTGATAGGGCAGAACTTAGGTAGTTGGGGAAAACTAGACTGAATGCTGGGAGAAGGAAAACAGAGAAACTCCATGGAACTGCCACTAGAGACAGACATGCTGAAACTTTGCTGGTAGGCCATGACCTCATGGTGAT
This sequence comes from Microtus ochrogaster, assembly GCF_000317375.1. Lineage (NCBI taxonomy): Eukaryota > Metazoa > Chordata > Mammalia > Rodentia > Cricetidae > Microtus > Microtus ochrogaster. Next base: position 37,045,257 of record NC_022027.1, on the reverse strand, counting down.
ATATACATTAATAGAATTGGGTTAAAGTAATATGGAAGAGTCAGCCAATAAAAAGCTAGAGCTAATGGGCCAAGCAGTGATTTAATTGATACAGTTTCTGTGTGATTATTTAAGGTCTTAGCTAGCAGGGTGGCTGAAAACCAAGTGACCCTTCCTACTACCAAAGGAAGAGCATTTAAATGTAAAGTGAAAGCAAACTCAGAATTCTGGTGAAGATGAACATCAGAATAATCAATGAATTGTGTTCTATTTATGCGTATAATTGAGGGGAAAGGGTTCAAAGACAGGATTAAAAAAACTATAGAAAAAAAGAGGTTTAATAAAGAAATATGCTAAATTAATTACTTGTTGTTCTGATCAAAGCACCTGAGAAAAAGGTGCTTAATACCTCAAAGCAACATCAGAGGATGTGTTTGGGTTCACAGTTAAAAACTACTGCCCAGAAGGATAGGCAATCATAGAGGCCAGATCCTGAGCAGCTGTTCTCTTTGGATTCACTAGAGGAATAGAAATAGATGAATTCTGCTGTTAATCCTACTTTGTTAATTTTATGTAGCTCAGGCACCCAAGGATTGTTTTACTACATACATTGAAGGTGGGTCTCTACTTCAGTTAATCTGATCTAGACAATCGCTTATGGATATAACCAGAAAATCCCATCAAACTGCACATCAAGAATCAAGAATAATCATCTCGCCGGGCGGTGGTGGTGCATGCCTTTAATCCCAGCACTTGGGAGGCAGAGACAGGCGGATCTCTGTGAGTTCGAGACCAGGATGGTCTACAAGAGCTAGTTCCAGGATAGGCTCCAAAACCACAGAGAAACCCTGTCTCGAAAAAAAAAATAATAATCATCTCTTAGCCATGTTTGGGGTCAGGGGTACTTGGTCCTGCCTTAACTTGGTAGGCCAGATTTTGTTGATTCCTCAAAAGAGGCCCCATCCCCTCTGAGGAGTGGATGCAGGGTAAGATGAGGGCCAAAGATGGGATGGGCAAGAGAAGGGGAGGGAAGGGGATCTGGGGTTTGTATGCAAAGTGAAAAAACATTAAATAAAAGAATAACAATAACATATGCAAGTGTAGGCCACTTCTTTTTTGATGAGGTGTTCCTTAGGTAAGGCATTTTGACTTCAAATTTTTACTTCTGAAATACAAGAGTGAGATCTTGATAATTTTATTGAGCAAATAAACTTGAGAATATTTGTTCCCCTAAAAATTATGACAATGGTATCTAAGTGTAGCTTAAAGAAATATAGACAGTGGCCAGGGTAATTTAATATGCATCAGGAATAATGAAGAGAAATAAAAAGTACTTCTTTATTTTGAATGGTGTTACTGGTTTAAAAAACCAAATAAATAAAAGACAACTATCACAAAAAATAACAGCTATGCTACGATTATTGATTTTTCAAGAAAAAGTTCACATTCAGAAAACTGTCAAAAAAGGAGAAAAACTTAATCACAGCACAGCTTCATACTACTGTTCAATTCTATACTATCAGTGCTTACTTCCAATTAAGAAAAAGAAAGGAGATAAAAAGTCCATCAGACTATGGAAGATTAATTTTGTCACCTATGTGAAAGATAAATTCATGTGGGCCATATTAGGGGCATTAATAATGAAGTAAAAATAGTTTTTGAACTTTTTCAATATATTCTCATTATTTTCATTAAGGAAATATATTGAGCCAGAATATATGGTTGATTTCTGCTTGGTTATGCCCTACATAGTGAATTTCAATTGTAATTATTCAGAAAATCTAGATTCTGCATTGGTAGGTTGTTTTTCTTCCAATTAGAACGTTTTGTAGAGTGCATTTGTTATATTTCTCAAGAACGGGCAAAGTTCTCTGATTCTAGAGAACACTCCTTGTTAATAGTTCATCTAGAAAATTGAAATACAGAAAAATTTGGCTTACTTTATGTTATTTATTTTTTAAGTTAAGAGGCAATTTTGCTAAACAATCACAGTATCACTTTATATCACCCAATTCGCTTTCTTTTTTTTTAAATTGTTTTTATTGAACAATATATATTTTCTCTACTCACCTTCCTTTCTATGATAGGGAAAATATGAATATACATATCACATATACATATAATAATTATAATTCTTTAAATGTAACACTATGATATAAAACAACTTAAAAGGGAATATCTCAGGAAGTATAGGTGTTTAATGATCTTCTCTAGACTGTACTGGTTTGGAAAATTATAATCACTTTCTATAGATATGGTTGAGACAAGATCCTAGAACCTAGGATATTATAGTTTGATGTAGTTTTGATAATGGATGCCGTCATTAAAATCTTTGAAGACCTGGTTATTAGGAGGTGCTGTTGGGAAAGAATGGGACACTTGAGGAGTGGGGTCAAGTGACTCCTTTACAAGTAGCAGGCTTGTACTCTTGGAAGGGATTGTGGCACCCTAGGCTCTTTCTCTTCTCTGGGCTTTCTAGCTTGTGATAGGAGCAGTATCTTTCTGCCACTGACTCCCACCACAAGCTGCTGCTGCTTTACCAAAAGCACAAAGCACAGCAGGGCCTTTAATCATGTACTGGAGTATCCAAATCGAGCCAAAATTAACCTTGCTCACATAGTTGATATTGTGTTGTTTGTCTTGTTGGTTGATTTTTTTGTTTGTTTGCAAAATGACTACCATAGCAAACCTAAGTTTTATTGAATTTTTTTAGCTAAAACTATGTTTAATTCATCATTCATTTAAATAAATTGGATTCCATAAAACCTTTAACATATTGCCAGTCTTAATGGTAGATATATTTAAGAATAAGAGTGATTGTAAATGCCTAAAATAACAACAAATCCTCTTCCTGTTGGAGTTCCATGTCAAATTCTTCTTAAAATAGACATAATGTAGCTATTTCACATTATATGAAAGTTTAAATAAATGTCATAGATATGGATAATTTTGTAGAAATTGATATGCATTGCTTTGAAAAGAAATTAAATAGTTTCTCTGTCAATTTTAACTTATTCTTTCAAAATAGCACAAATTTTATTATGAGTTTAATGATTACATTTTCTTAGATTAGAAACTATTAAAATTGAAATTAATTAGGTCTATTATTTGGGCTATCTGAAATTTTATATAATTTTTTTTTCAAAAATCCAGGAGTGGTGGTTCGCAATCTTATCAGTTGAAGTCTGGCTGGGGAGGGTAGAAAATGAAAATTTCAATTTCCAGGAAAGTCTGAGAGACATCCAGAGAACACTGATTTAAAAGACAAAAAAAGATCAAAAAAAAAAAAACAAGCAAAAGTAAAACTGTTTAAAAAATTCTCTACATATTCCATTAGAAAGAAAATTTATTTATTTATTTAGAAAAACATCCATGGGCAATTTTATGTTCACGGCATTAGGTGTTAAATATTATAATCTATTCATACCTCTTGGAAGTTTACATAATAAACGTAGTTCTTAACCTTCTCCATATTCATAAAAGATATAACTATCCTCAAGTTCATCTGCTTAAAAAGACTTAATTCTATATCATTTTTGTGTTTTCATTGATATTTTTAAAAAAGAATTATTACTTAGTATCTGAAGTTCTGCTCATGAATGTTATGAGTTTCACTTCTAAGAGTACCCAGAAGAGAGTGTCTCCCTCTATGCTAAATGTGTGGCAAAAAGAAACTACTTGTTTTTAATGAAATAATGAATTTCTTGAGATCATTCTCAAATGATTTAGAAAATGAAGGATTGATACTGACAATCCAACATCCAAGCATGCATTCAATACAAAGAGTTAACTCTGTCTTGCTACTACACATGTGCTATGAAAACAGTTTAGGCTAAGCACTGGTCCTGCATGTATTTCAGACATGGGCACTGATATAGTTAGTGGAGAGATTCTAAAAAGAAGAAATTCAATTAAGGAAAACTTGCATTGCAGTGATGTCTATCCTACTTACTCTAAACTATTGAGAAGTGTAGAATCCAAGACATGATATGTAGTATAATTTCAATTTTTAAGGTATTCAAAAGAAAAAATGACCCATTAAATCAAGACAAAATATGCAATCACTTAATTTTTCACAGTAGCATTTGTATAATACTGTTTCTTGTTACAATAGATGAGAAATCCATTTTTTCCTAGTACTGTAGACTATCTGCATTCCCTCTATGTTGTGAAGTGCAATTTTAAACTTATGTTTTGCACATTATTTGTATACTGATGAGGTATTTTCCCCTTCTCTGTCCTTATTTGAAAGCTCTAATTACTTAAATTTCTTTCTGCTTTTTGCCCCGTGAAATTAGTCTTTGGTCCTCTCATCAGGATAGAACACTTTCTCATATATCTAACCTCAATTAGATTGGGTTATCTCATCACAACTCTGCATGCTAAACTATAACTATATTAAACACATAAATCAAAAAATGATTAACTGTAAATTGCAATATTTTCAGGCTTAAGGCTTATTAAACAGACTGTTACGGAGTTGAGATTCTTGCTTTTCATTGAAGGGATTTTAAAAGAAAATGTCTTATGAAGTGTTGGAACAATAAATGACCCTATAATAAAATGATTATTATAATTGAAAAAGAATTTATCCTATTCTAAGAATGTAAAACTATATCACTTACTATCTTCTTTCCCTTCCTCCTTGTCTTTCTTTGGTCTTTCATTTCTTACTTTCATCCATTCTAGCTCCTCCCATCCCTCCTTCATTTCATTCTAGTTTTCTTTTTATCTCACTAAATCTAAATTTCAGAAATCTTCCCTGTGAAGGAATAGAAGATCTTTCACCTCACCCAATGGCAATGTTACTATGTCTATGTGTTTTTGAACCACAATATCTGTGGCAATGTGAGGAAAACTATGCAGACTCAATAAAGGGAAAGCCAGCATAAATGTAGACACTCTTCTTGCAGTTAAGAGAACTAAATAAATGTTTCTCTAAATTTGCACATGGATAACTGAGTGACTGATTCATGAAACCCATCTTACAAAAAGGAAAAACAACAAAAGGCTGAGAACACTAGTTTATGTAATTTAAAGTGGAATTTGACATTTTTGAGGGGAAAAGTGGCAGTATTGTTAGACAATAGAGTCATACTCTCCAAATTGTTTTGACTAGAAATACTCTGTGACTTCCAACTTGCTGAATTACATGCATATTGTGTAAAATCATGAGATAAAAGGGATGCCATCTGTTATTCAACAACTCATCCAAAAACTGTTACTGAACAAATACTATGGATCCAGCATTGTTTGATACACAAGGAGTATAATCATGTGGAAAAAAAGAAAAGAACAAGCAAAGCAGCTGCTCTCAGAGTCCAGTCAAGAGATCCATTCTGTCCATTTACTATGAAGCCTGTAGAAGTTAATACCTATCTCAACGATAACCCTAATTAAAAAGGCATGAATAGTAGATAGGCACTACATACTAGGTATTACATACCAATCATCTTAACAAACTTACAAGTAATCACTCTTTTAACTGTAAGTTTTAAAACATAACTATGTGCCCTGAACATTATAGTATATAAAGTACAAATATTTATGAATTTTCCAAAGAACAATAGAGTATAATTTGCAGAGGAGTAAATGACCTCTAAGATAGCTTTATGTACCCATTGAAATAACACACTAAACTTTTAGTCTCATTCAGGTTTTGTTATTAAGTAAATCACTAGAATACTTGTTTATAGTCAATGATATATTTCAGTATTATTGATGCATAGGTATCATTGTAATGTTTTAGATCAAATATTAAAGAAAAATAAATAATTTTTTAAAAAGCATATAATGTTTTTTTAATTTCTTTATAAATGCCCAGATCTTTACCAAATATCCCCAGAATTATCCACTGATAATTTGAAGTAATATTCAACCTGGATCCCCAAAATAATCTTCGTTGTTATATTAATATTAAATATTATAATATAGTAACCTATTAAAAGGCATAGAATATCAATAAATTTTTAAATATTAATGGTGAATGTTGTTAAAATAGTCCGTTCTTTCCTGATGATGCCCCACTATTGAATGCTATTGAAATGGTCTTTTTTTTTTCCTGCACTTGCAACACACACACACACACACACACGCACATGCACATGCACATACAGAGTCAGTCAAAAGTTCTGGGAAGCCAGCCCAGAAAAGGAATTTCCAAACCCAAATATGGAGCAGATGAGCACCAGGGGCTAAGACACACTTCCCCCTACTACTTGCTCATCTGTGATTCCTTGTTACCTACTTCATCTAGATACAATATGGCTATGAACTAGTACGTAGCTTTATCCCATTCCCCAAAGGATTCAGTGCTTTTAGGCTGGCATCATAGTGCAGATACTATCAATTACTGTAACAATGTGAAACGTTTAGGGACAAGAGATTTAGATTTTAACTCTTATGAGTTCTTTTTGAGAGATAAAAAAAAAATCCCAATTATGAAATTGGCCTAAGAAAAAAATGTTCTTTCTTTGGTGCTCTGCAATCTGAATTGGTCATTATGAAAACCAAGACATGTACATTACAATTAGTGCATCTAAAATTCCTGCAACCATAGATTCAAGAAATCACATATTATGTATAGTGGCAATGAAGGCTTTAGATGTGGCGTCTCTACTGGACTTGTGAGCCTTTCTTCTTTCTTCACTCCTGGGATGACTTTGAATTAAAACTATTTACATATAATTTACATTTTACTCAATATTCTAAGCAATCTGCAGATGAGATAAACATGTGAGAGGATGTGCATATGGTAACTTAGATACTGCTCTATTTTATATAAAGAACTTGGGAAGCTATACATTTGGTATATGGTAACTTAGATACTGCTCTATTTTATATAAACAACTTGGGAAGCCATACATTTG
>NC_022027.1:37028762-37038309 GCF_000317375.1 Microtus ochrogaster | reverse complement strand
AACTTGGGAAGCCATACATTTGTAGCCTTGTAACGTAAAGTACTAGAATCAATTCTCCACAGATGCTCAGGAATAACTACAGTAAAATATGTTTCTGTTCTTTATACAAATACCAGGAATCTAACATAAAATTGAAATAATTTTTAATGTCTGTATTGCACCCAGGGATCCTACATTATCTCCAAAATCACCTTGCCAAAATTTAGAAGAAAATGGAAAGAAATATTTTAAATGCTTAAATACTTAAAAGACATCTGAAAAATTGCCCCCTAGATCCTAGGGCACAGTCCATTTCCTGACCACTTCTGTTTTCTGAGAACCATGTAATTCCCTTGGCATATGGCTGCCTTATCTATTTTCATGCCCAGAATTTTAGCATCTATAATTTTTTTGTAATTTCCATTTCATAATTCTGGTTATGATACTCCTGTGGTAATTAATGCTGTATTCACTTGGATAATCTGTAATACCTCCCCATTTTCAATTTGTTTATACAATAACTTTAGTTCTTTCTTGCAAGGTATGAATATATGCATAGTTCAATTGGATTAGGAATTTGGCATGGTTTTAGTGTCTGCCTTCTGTCTAGCTCCAAATCTAAACTAATCTAAACTAATCTTTCATACACTTAAACTCAGAAGCAATTGCCATAGCACTTTTTCTTCTGTAGCAACTACTTATTATTAAACCAAGAGTTATTCTATAGTACTTCCATCAATATTGGCCTTAGTGTTTAGGTCAAAAATCTGAATGCATCTGATTTCCTTATATTCCTTTTAGGCTCTGACGTGAAAAGAGAGCAGTTAGCATCCCAAGTTGAGGATACATAATTTTTCAACAAAATTACTTCTTTCGAAGCTGAAAATAAAGACATTAGCTTTACTCCCTTCAGGGTGTCAAGTTGGTCACGTGACACTTCTTGACAGCCTGTGTGGCTGTGATGGGTCATCAGGAATCTATCGTAAACCATAGGATCACAGCTGATACAACGAACAATTGGCAGAGATAATTTTATCCTGAAATAGCAGTCTTTAAGATTTAGTTGGAAAACTAGGATATTCTGTATGTGGTACCCAGGCAGTAGGAAGCTAGTGAGGAAAGGAGAGGGGCTTGCTGACATCCATTTCTGCTCAAGCTGTCACTCTTATCACCCACATATTCCCACAGCGATTGTCCCTAATTTTAGTAGTTGAATTAAGAGGCAAACTCATGTGTGCATGGAGAGAGTCCATCTGGAAGAAAACCTGAGTAGGGAACCAAGCCTGCGCCAGAGTAAATGTTTCCTCTAAATGGTTCTCCTCACATGAATGCTGCTGCTGAGATGGGCACAGCCACACACTGAGCTGGATTGACAGAGAATGCAAATTACTCTCCTGTATTGGTGAAGTAAAATCCAATGCTTAGAAGCAGCAGTGGGTTTCTTACAACTTTTCCTATTCCCCTTCCCCTGAAGAGTCTGCAGGCACGTGCATGTTCAAAATTGGAAGTGATAGTTGTTTTTAATGTTAGTGCATAATATTTTATTTTTGAATGCACACTAGCTCAAAATACAGAATATTAGAACATTTTCATAGCAAATGATGACTTGTATTCTCCTTCACTTCTCCCATGTCTACTTTCTATTCTAGGATATGTCACATATTTTTTTAACTTCTAGGTATAACATTTTACTACTAAAATATAGTTGTTGAGTAGTTATTATTTATCATAAGATTTAACAATTCCTATGTGCTTCATGATATAGTTTCTAATTGAAACTACTTCTTCGTCCTATATAGTCTTGTGATGGTTTTTCCTGTCTTTACTCCCAGGTCCTTCCTACTGCCTTACTCACTCAACTCCGTACTCTTTTCTTCTTTCTTCCTTTGAAAGAAAATAAATCAATTAACAAACAAGCAAACAAATCACAAATCAGAATCTTAACATGGACAAAGAAAAAGCAGTGTACTTTTAGGTATGGAATTGCTAAATAGGTAAAAAAAAAAAAAAACCTTTGAGTGAGTTATTTTGCATAAAAAATTAGCTACTAGGGAGGCCACAGCAGAAGGATTGTTCTGAGATTATTCTGGGCCACACAGTGATATCAAGACATTCCTTCACCACAGTGTGAGACTTGGTCTCCAAACAAAATACAATAATACAATAAAATTCGATTAATATAATAAATACTTTAATAAAACATTTTTTTATGCTGTTCCTTAGGGAAGGAGGATAAAAAAGAAAGGTAAGACCCTGAGAGGAAGCACCCAAGAACCAGGCAACCTCAAAACATTAGAATTCCAGTGTGGAGAGGGAGATGAGAACAGAGTGTCTTTACCACTAGTAAAGGCAGTTGATAGTAGCGCAATAAGGGGCACTCAGGTTCGTTTAAGGATGTAGTCCCTAGTGTATTGCCCTTGCTCCATGAGTTCCACATACCCAAGCATCCGACAACATAAACAGGACCTGACATTTTGTTTTGTTTTGTTTAGTTTAGTTTTTTTGGTTTTGAGAACACAGTTTGGTGGGTAGGAGCGATTAGGGTGAGGTAAGGGAGTGAATTTGTTATTTGTTTTAAATGCTTTTCAAAAAAAATCTTAAAAGAACTATTAAAAATTGAGAAAAGAAAGAAAACACTTTGACTTTATTGCAGGTTTGCTCTCAATATCAACAATGTCTGGTCTGGGGGAGCCTACATCTGCTTATGCAGTTTCTTTGGGCTTGACAGACCCTTTTTAACTGAGACCTGGTTAACTAGCAAATATTATACAGGCCTGAATAAATGTAAATCATGATTTCCTTTTAAAATTAGGTCTGTTTTCTTTATTGGTTCCACACACGTGTTCATATGAGAACACAAAATGCAAAGGCACTTCCATTAGTAACTTTAAAATAATAGTAGCTAACTCATCATTTTCCCTGTTGGTTACTGTTTTATTGAGTAAAAATTCTGTTTCAACAGGGGAGAAAAATGGTTCCGCCCTTGTGGACCAGCTATTTACAGGCAAATACTGGACACTGATCATTCAAAATTCTGCCATGCATCACAAAATGTAGACTCCCGGTATTTCTGAAGATGTTTTACCTTCCTGATTGTGGGATTTGTGGAACTATATCTCCTATATCTCCTATTAATTGCAGCTAAATTTAAAAGGATGCATAGTTGAGACTGGAAAGACAGCTCAGTGATTAAAAACAAAACAAAACAAAACAAAAAAAAAACACTAAACTGATCTTCCAGAGGATCTGACAAAGTGGAGATTAACCTAACATTGGTGATGAAGAATGAGGAAAAGTAAGACAGACAGACAGACACACACAAACACACACACACACACACACACACACACACACACACACAAGCTGTGACCAAGTGAACCCTAATGGAGACACACTAATGCAAGCTGGGAGCTCGGAATATTTATTATATTCAACATGTACTAGAAGGCCCCAGTTGGTCTAAGATTGCAGTTGTCCAGGAGAAAACTGCCATTTGTTGTTTCCGTATGCATTTTTATAGAAAAATGCCAATTCTTTGAACCTGACCCAATGAAAGATCTACAATCCACATGGGTCTGATTATTATATAATCATTATCCAGTAGCTTTTATATGTAAGAGTAGTTGTATAAAGTTAAGATGTCAAAAACCTGAGATTACTCCCTGGACTCTGAAAAACGGATACTTTAATGATTGTTTTAAAAAGAATCAAAATCTTAGCCGGGCAGTGGTGGCTTACACCTTTAATCCCAGCACTCGGGAGGCAGAGGCAGGTGGATCTCTGTGGGTTTGAGGCCAGCCTGGTCTATAAGAGATAGTTCCTGGACAAGCACCAAAGCTACAGAAAAACCTTGGAATAAATATCATTTTTCCAACTAAGTTAATTTCTTGGTGATCTTAGAGAACACCCAAGTGACACATCAAGTACTTACTATGCATCGGAAGAGAGACTTTCGCAATAAATTTGCCATACTTATCATTAGCAGCCTGAAAAAGATTCCACAAACCTGTAAGGAATAAGCAACTGTGACATTTTCAGTCTCTGGACCACCAAAGCCACAAGCAATATTTGACATATTGTTATGAAACAGCTCTTACATTTAAATATGCAATGTAACATTTGTCTAATAAGCAGCCGGAAGGCTAGTCAATACAGGAAATACGGAGACAAAAGAAGAAAGGTTCATTTCGAAGTCACAAAAATATCATAGTATGAATTCACCTAGCATCCTCAGAGAAACAGAGATGACCAAATGGAACTCCCAGGGAAACCTGAAAACTGCAACCTAAATGTGTCCGTGGATGACACTTTAAAATTAGTCACTAACAGGGAGGAACGTGACTCTTGTGCTCTTGTCCTAATATGAATTCCATTTTCTCCTTGAAGGTTTCCTTCTTGCCTCCAAACACAGATGCATTTGCCAACTCAGTGCACTCCAGTTCTCAAAAATTCCATCACTTCTTTTCATTTTCCACGCAGAGGCTAACTTCCTAACCTAGTTAGGTACAAGGGAAAGACAGAGCTGGCAAACGTCATCACCTGTGATTTCGTCATTAATCAGGGAAGCACAAAGAGCTTCCCATTTAATCCCACTGGCAAATAATGTGAACCCTTTTGATTTAAGAATTTACAAAATTATGGTTACAACGATGAAAGAAACTTTTTAAAAATTTTCCTTTATTATTAAAATTTCATTCATACATACAATGAAACATTGACTGTATACATTTTTAATCCTAAAGGAATTAACTTGTTCTTTGGTTAATCAAATGACAATATATTTGCAATTAGCTTATTTCATAACTTCTTCTGCCTTTCTCAACTTATCCAAAGATATTGCTGACAGGAGTTTTTGTATTTGAACATCTAAGCTTCAATAATGTGCTCCCTCTCCGTATGCTAACTAGTGATTACACTTATTCACCCTCTCTCTTTCTTAAGTCAAAGAACAGCTGTGATCCCCAGATAAGTAAACTAATCTTGTCTGTGCTCAATATCCTTATCTATAAAGTGAAGAACACCGTATCTAAATCTCAAAGCTATGTTGAGAAAAGCCAAGCATAGTATCTAGAAAGAGATAAACACCAAATAAGAATTAATTGTACCTAGCTAAAATTTACTCCAGAAACCAACCTACAACTAAATTGAAAACCAGTCACTATTACAGTCTCTAAACCTCGATTATTGTTGCTGTCCTTCCCAATGGACATTATTGTTAGAAAAAAGTGTGTTATATTAAATATTTTCCCTATTTCTACCTGTTTTGTATTTTGTCAGCGACTCTTTATCTATATTTCTGGAGTTTTATTAAGGAAAAGAAATGATTAATAGAATTTTCAATGTTCAGGGGGCATTAATTAGATCTTGATTACTAAGGTAAAGACCCATTCTTTGCAAAGACCATTTGCCTATGTGTACTTCCCTTTGTTTTACGTCTATACTTCTAGTCTTCAGAGAGCTTAAAAATAATTGTGTAACTATGCTTATTTTTATTTTCAGATATTTATATTTCTATAAGCATTCAACATCTAGTGGTACAAATATTATAAGGAATTTATTAGCAATAACTTTTTTTCTCCCACAGTGTAATTGAAAGAAAACACAATGAGATACTACAAATACCTCCATCCTCATAAATAAAAAGCCTCACCAATATCAACATATGCCATATCACAGTGGCACTTTTATTTTACCTACCATCAATAAACTCACATTGACATGTCATAATTACCTTAGGTCCACACATCATGTAACACTTAATACCTTGTGCGGGAACATCCTGTGTTTTTGCACATATCCATGCGAATTCTAAATATGTAATTTCTCTGCCCCAAACCCCTTTGTACTTTATTACAGTTTCAGCCCTTTTTAACCTTGGTAACCACTAATCTCTTTTACTATAATCATAATTTTGCCAATACCAGAGCATCTTATAATTGAATGAATATGTAATGTTGCTAAATTTGCTTTTCCCAATAAAATGAATTTATGTTTTCTTCATTTCCAATTATGGATCCTAGTCTATGTGCTTTAATTGTTGGATATTATTCTGTTGTCAGAATGGGACATAATTTATTTGTCTACTGAGAAATATTTGTATTGCTTCAAAATTGTTTTCTGTGTGAATTTTAACACTTGTAAGGTCTAAATCCTTCATATAAACACTGAGAGGTAAACTTTCTATATCATAAAGGAAGTTTAGTTTTTGAAAGAAACTGTTAACTTGTGCTTCTTGTTGTCTACCCTGTTTTATATGGAAACCACTGATGGCTTCAAGCATTAGATCTGAATATAATCAGTGTTATGAAATTGGGGAGGTCATTATTGTTTTATTTTATATCTCCATAATGTCATAATATCTGTACCATATACATGAGTTGATTCACAATCTAGGTACCTCCCTAAATAAGATGTTTATGAAGCCATATGGCTCCTTTATACTTAGTTTATTTTTTCTTTATTGTTGACCTTTAAGTGTTCTTCATATATTTTGGTTCATTTTTGGTGTGTCACTTTAAAGAATTTCTCTAAGCCTATGTCTTATTTTTTATTGTTTTTAAATACATATTTTGATAATATATTGTCACATAATGCTTGACAAATATTTGTAATTTAATTGAGGAAAGTTACTGGAAATTCTTTTTTTTCTTTTTTCTTTCATTATTGATATAATACTATAATTGCATTTTTTTCTTCTCTTTCTTTCTACCAAGACTTTCCATGTTCCTCATTGCTCTCTTTCAAATTATGGACTCACTTTTCAATAATTATTATTGCATACATATATGTATGAACACTTATACTGCTAAATATATCTTGTGAAGTCTATGCAGGTTACTTGCACAATGTTTTCAGGGCTGACCATTTGGTATGATAACTAAACATTCTTTAGCCTACATGTATTTCGATTGAAGCATCTTGATTTTTACCTAAATAGGACATTTTCTGTACTAAAATATTTGTTGATGTTGTTTTGTTTTTATTTTTAACATATGTTAATTTTAAAAGTAAGATGTTCATTCTGACATTTCTATGCATACATATGATACACTTTGATCATATTCACTTGTTACCCTATCTCATCAGCTTTCGCCTCTATTCTCTTCCTCCTTCAAATAATCACCCAATAAACTTCATGTCATTTTTCTGATAACATAGAAAAGAAAATATATGATATTTCTTTTTTCTGAGCCTACTTTATTTTCCTAGCCTGGTGACTTTCAGGTTTTCTTTTCGTTTCTTTGCTTTTTTTTTTTTTTTGAGGCAGGGTCTCACTATTGTGTCCTGGAGCTCTCATTGTAGACCACTCTGATCTCAAACCCGCAGAGACTCAGACTTATCTGCCTCTGCCTTGTAAATACTGGGGTTAAAGGTCTGCACCACCATGACTGGCTGCACCAAAGTTTTGCAGCTTAGCTCAATGATGAGGTAAATATCCCCTATGAATAATATGAAGTTCCTTTGGATCTCAGATGAAGAGGCTGCTAGGTTTCAAAACAGATGTCAGGAGAGATAAAAGGTGATCACAAAGGCAGAATTTGAAAGAAAAACATTAATTACTAATGGCAGACCTGCTATACTCAGTGAATCTTCACAATCTATCTGTCTAGATCTATGACTTTATTGTTTAATACGGAGCAAGGTTAATATCAAATGGATTTAGTACTAAGTAATAGATTCTATCTTATAATCATAAGGCATAACTATATAAGTTACTTTCCTTAACTCTGTGATCTCTTTATTAGAGCATAAATAGGGAACAGAAGAAATGTCTCTAGTATTTTTCTTTCCTTACTTTCTCTCCTTCAGCTACCACAGTCTATAGCATGTTATCCCTTGCGTTCAGACTAGGCTTCAACCTTCAGTTGTTCTTCTCTGGAAATATCATTTCAGAAGTACCAAAGCCATGATTCACTAATCCTCTAGGCATTACTTATTCCAATCAAAATGATGTCACCAATCAAATTTAACAATCGCAAGAGCAATGTAGATTCAAGACAATTCAGTTAAATGATACCTAGGAAATCCACAATTTCATAACTCTAACTCTACCATGATGAAGAAAACAAAAATATTGTAGTCTGTGATTGAACTTCTAGATATTTATTTATCAAACTGTCTTTCCATGCTTAAAAAAATCAGGAAATCAAGCCTAAAAATTATCTCCATGTGTGCAAACTGTGTCGGTGTCACTAACAATCCTGTCTCGTCTTCGGGGTTTCCTATGTTTTCTCTATCAATATACATATAATATACAAACCCAGAGTAGCAACTAGACATTGAAATGAAGCAAAATGTTCATTGCATCACGAAGCTTGCTGCAAGGCGTTACTCTCCTAGGGAATGCATAGCATGTTAATGATTGCGCTGTTCTTTGTTTACTAAGACAAAACTGGATAATGTCATCAATTTATGGCACTCACATAATGGGCATTGGAATGATATTATCATCAAAGTTTCACCAGAATAAATTATGTTATTGAGTGAAGTGGAAGTCAAATAATCTAAAATGATAATGGTCTATCATCACTCTGTTTGTAGTAGACAAGCAATTTCTATCATGCATGGAGCAAAAACAGTACACAGAGAAAATGCATTCTACTTTCTATATTCATACATAGGATAGAATAACCAATTAAAATACCATATCTTTCAAAAATCAGGACCATTAGTTGCTGAATGCCAACTAATCACATTTCCTATAAGAGTGTTATAAGAATCTGTGTTGCACCAATACTTTGTGTGTTAATAAGGTAATTTATATGAGGATATGAAAGAGAACACTGCCCATATCTCTTGGGTTCTCTGATGTTAATGCTAATTTCTCTGATGATCACGATGCGTTTTCTTTGAATTTGTTATTTTTGTGGAGAGGAAAATTTGAAGGAGATTCTTTTTTTTGTTCCTTCATATATAAGAGGCAGTATTAACCATATTAATTATGCACACACATGCACATATATAGAGAGATAGAGAGAAGAAATAAAATGCTCATGCAATAATAATACCTCTAGTAAAGTACGATACATTCATGAAGCTATTAACTTTACTTCACTGTAAGAAACAAGGAGATACAAATTTCATTTTCTCCAGATATAAATGAATTTGAGGGCTCCTTGGTATTTGGGCAGCTCATAAATTAGTGTTAACACATCTAAAAGTTTCTGTAATAAGATATCCCTGGCACATCTCATTTTCTTTATAATTTTCCTTAATTAATAGCTAAATTCATTTATGATGTGAGAAATCTGAATCAACCTGATGTCTTGAAACTTGAGGAATAGTTAAGAATCCCTTTTAGAAATGTACTTAGATATTCTTATATGGACCTAGGATTCTATCTACATCACTCAAGTTTATTCTAACAGTTTGCTCATCAATATTCACACAAAGATCTACATAAATTATTAGAACCCATGAGCATCATTGCTGGACAAACTACTCTGATGCTTTAAGAAAGTCTTCCTCATTGTTTCTCTACTAGGCATCTGGATACTGAATTGTTCCCCCTTGAAAATTAATTCATCAATCAATCTATCTGTCTGACTGTCTACCTGTCCATCTGTCT
>NC_022027.1:37009006-37028597 GCF_000317375.1 Microtus ochrogaster | reverse complement strand
GAAAGTATGTATAGAGTATGAGTGTGTATGTGAGTGTGTGTGTGTGTGAGTGTGTGTGTAAGTGGGTGTGTGTGAGTGTGTGTATGTGAGTGTGTGTGTGAGTGTGTGTGTGTGAGTGTGTGTGTAAGTGGGTGTGTGTGAGTGTGTGTATGTGAGTGTGTGTGTGTGTGAGTGTGTGTGTGTGTGTGTGTGTGCTGAGCTCTATTGAATAAGGACAAAGAGTACATTTCACACCACATAAATGAGACCCAGAAAACTAGGGAGTTCATGTTTCTAAAAAGAAATACTATATACGTAGTACCTGAAAAAATATCAGTTACATAAAATGTGTACAAATTAATGTCAAGATTATCCCAACTGAGGAGTCAAATGAGATAGAACTTTGTTAACTAACAAAGGGACCTATACCATTCTTGGTAGACAGATATTTCAAATTAATGCTGAGGCTGCAAGAAAGATTCAAAGGTCTGGAACTCAGTGTTATAGTAATTAATTCTCAAACATCAGTAAAAGGGATGTTGATATTTAATAAGTTGAAGTGGTTGCAGTAATTTTAGAGAAAAAAATTGCATGTCTTGCAACTCACAAACTTCTGGAAATTAATCAAATGACCTCTACTGACAACCAAGACAGATCATTGTCTAAATCAAGAAAACCTATGGCCTTCTCCCACAGCACACCATACTTTCAAGGACATGTAAAGTATTGGAAAACCTCAAATGTGCTGCTCAGTGTTCATTACAACTGGCAGTTATGTAATTTCCCTACCTCTGTCTTACCATATTCCAGCTGACATAAATGCTAAGAGCATCTTGCTAAACATAAGGATTTCATATTCCTAAAGATAAGAAATTATTGAAGAAAACTGAGCAAAGGATAGCAAAGGCAGTACAAGCACATACAAGTATAGATTGATGTGAGAGAATACAGCAGGATGGATTCAGGAGGATGCAAAAGGTTAATTCTAAGATGTTACTAAAATGTTAACCAAAGCAATGTAAGAAATTAATACTGAGCAACATAGACACAGGAATGAAGAGAAAGGGTAGATTTTAGAACATCACTTTGATTGAGAAGGTGAACAGCTAACTGAAACAAGGATACTGAGGACAGTACTCTATGAGTATTACTATTCTAGCACCCTCAGTAATGATGATGATGGGAGACTGGCAGTAAAATTCACATAAGGAGAAATAAGACTCTTTGAGTGGCCATTCCTCTAAAGCCTTCATTGGGTGACATCTACTTTCATATGAAAGGACATTAATTTGGCGAATGGAAATGTAGAGAAAGATGACGAAGCTGACTGATAAAGGAAAAGTGAAATACTGTTGCTCTACAACACCCGCATTTGGAGACATTTTGAGCCTTCTGGAGAAATAACACGGACAAGTAGCCTAGGGAGGACAAGAAGCCTTGAAGTTCAAAGAAAGATGGTTCATGGCACCTTGCCGCTCAGGGAAGCATTTGTTTAGGAGAGAAAGGATTATAATCTTGCCACAGTTTGCAACTATCTAATGGAAATTATGCCTTTTGACAAATCGTTTCAGAATACTGGAAGGAACATCGTGAATATGTTGCCTATTCCAGTGATTGTGATCAATGATCATTTTCAAAGAAGAATTTTTGATAACTCAAAAGGTGGTTACAAGTTGTTATGAATAAAGGTCAGGAAAAAAGCTAAACAAAGATGTTAGATTCAAAGTTCTTGTTTTGAAAAGGAAAAAAGGAGAAGTGCTGTGGGATAATGTTCTTATAATCTGTAAAGACGTGTAACTTGTATTGATTTAATGAAACAATGATTGGCCAGTAGCCAGGCAAGTATAGTAGGGCAACCAGACTAGGAGAATTCTGGGAAGAGGATAGGCTCAGTCTGCAGTCACCAGCCAGACACAGAGGAAGATGAGAATGCCTCCCTGAGAAAAGGTTACCAAGCCAAGTCACTATATATAGATCAGAATTATCGGTTAATTTAAGTTGTAATGGCTAGTTAACAGTGAGCCTGAACTAATATGCCAACCAGTTTATATTTAAACTAGGCGCCTTTGTGTTTCTTTTGGCCTGAATGACTGAGAACAGACAGTACAGAAACTCCATCTATAATCTAGAAACCAAAGGATGGGGCAGGTGGGAGCTGGGTACTTCTCCTGAATGCAGGTGGCTTGGTTTTGGTTCCAACTCCTAGAGATGGAATTCCAATCCTAGTTCTGCCCTGGACTGGAGGCTAAATAGCCCCAGGTAAATGGCTTTTTCATAAATTTGCACCCCAAAAGTTGTGTGCCAAATCATGCACAATTAATAAAATCTCAGTGAGAGAAATTGGGATTCAACCTGAAGATCTGAAAAGCAAAGTAGTCAGCCACTGGTTCTTACTTCAACTTTATTCCAAAATGCCAATCCTGCCTCCAGAGTGAGACTGAGATTGAGAGTTGTCTCCTCCCGTCTTCTAATCCTCTCTAGGGTCGGGAATAAAAGGAGCATACCACTGGGATTAAAGGGATGCACCGACCAGATTCTATGGCAACTGGTGTTGCTATTGTGATTAAAGGTGTTTGTTGCCACTGCCTGGCTATTGTAAAGCTGACCAGTGGGGCTATTTTGCTCTCTGATCTTCAGGCAAGCTTTATTTATTAAAATGCAAATGAAATGCCACTACAGTGGATACCAACCACATTCACACCAACTGGAACATATATAGTTAACAATAGTAGAGAAAGAGTACGTGGATTTGAAAGGGGGACCTGTTAAGAGCATGTGAAGAGTTGGAAATGGATACGAGAGATATATTTTCAAAATGCTCTGTACTTATTTATGAAATTTATCCAAAAAAAATATCAAGCTTCAACAAGAGAGTTCAATGGGTGAAAACACATAGCATGAAGTCCCGAGTCCTGAGTGGAGTGCATGGAACAAGAGAAAAATGACTTTCAGGGTTGTCCTTTTCTTCAGACACGTGTATGCATATGCCTGTACTCATACACACACATGCCCACATATGTACATACACACATACATGCACACACGTATATACACATACACACACATACACAATGTCCTGCAAACAATAAACAAAGTTAGAAGTGTTTTCAAAAGAATTTGAAAGAAAGCAAGGAGGGGTGTTTGTGAGGCTTTGAGAGATGAAAGAAAAAAGGAAATGATGCAATTATATTAATCCTGTAAAATGAAAGATACTAAAACCAAACAAATACACTAAAGTTTGAGATAAATAACCAACAAGTTCTAGGGATTTAGGCATTTGGTAAGTTTTAGCTGCCACCATCAATAACAGTTCCTGCTCTGGTTTTCTTTTCCATTTTCACAGTATGCTGGCAACACACTGTCACACAGGACTATACAGACATGAGTGAGCATGGGTGCAAAATAAACCAGGCAGTGTTGGTAGCAACCAACTGAGGAAGTTATGTCCGCAGAAGAAAATTCATCATCTTTTAAAATTCAGATTTAGTCACATTAACAATGACCGTGTTTCAACTAACAAATGGAAACCGTCAACGGTGTCAGGAAAGGGACTCTCTGAGACCCGTGATCACAAATGGATGTAATTAGACTTTAAAGTACCGCATTATGTATGTGTGTTAATATGAAAATTATGTACTAAAATTTATTTTCCATATTCATGTACCACTTCTACTATTTTGAGAAATATTATAAATGCAGTGTACTCATTATACTTTTCATTGTTCTTTTAATTTCAAAACCTGATTTATTGAGTTTTAAAATTATGTGAGAAAATGATTCTTTTCTTGTTTCTCTTTTTGGCTCCATAAAAATCATGCACTTTTTAATTCATCTTAAATAAACAAGCTTTTATAGGACATAGATAATCTTAAATTTTTTTTTTAAACATACAGTCTTTTGACAGAGTTAGGCATAACCTCGTCATAACCCACTCATCAGGTGACCTCTCATCAGTGGGGTCTGCTCTGAGAAATGTTTACAAAGTGAATCCGAATTTTTAAAAGAAACAAAACAAGTTTCTTCCTTTGGTAGAAACTGTCCTATTTTCAAGGACTCTAGTATGGAGGCAGTGCTTGCATTAGGCTGCTCAACTTAATCCCAAGGCTCTCCTGCCATCTCCTTTGTAATGCTGTTTTCCCTCCAGATGACCGCTTACCTTTCAAGTGGTCCCACAGAAAATTCTCACACAGTTTCATTTACCGTGGAAAGGCACTATAAAAGCCTTTATCTTCTGCAACTAAATTCTCTTTTCAAAGGCCTGAATTATTTCCTCCTGCCTTTTTGCTCTGTTTCCTGAACACCACCTCTGTATGAGCAGTCAAACCTATCATAAAGTGCTTTGTTTACGCCCATCAAAATACACACTCCAGAAGAGGCCATAACCTTGGCAAGTGTGCTCCTTTGTGGTTCTGCACTGTGTCTTCAACTCAGGTTTTTATGTGTTCCCCTAAGGATCGACCATCACTTTTTTTTCCCCATTGTTTAAATCTAGGTTTCCAATGCTTTGCTGTTGGACCAGTGTCCTGCGGATGGGATTTTGTTTACAGTAAATGGGAAGTGTGGGAGTTGCTTTCTTTTTAAAAGGTATGATGATGAATAGTTCTGTATCTTCTGCAGTTTCTCAGTCGGTATAGGATTTCATCTTTTAATTGACAGTGTTTCACTTGGACCTTTCGGTGTCTACTCGGTTATCACTAAGTATAACCTTACCCTGTCTGGCATTCCGACCCTCTGGAAAGATTATGTTTGTACAATATAAATAACAATGCCATCCCCTGCTCATACGAGAATTTGTATTTACACTGTCCACCATCCTGTCGCCCAGCTATTTGTTTGCTCACAATTGTTGGAATGCAAGACGCATCACTAAAGTGGATCTGGCATTATACTAATACTTTTACTCATTTTCCAGTATTAAGGTGTTGTCTTTTAACACATACTGTCAACATAATTCTAGTGAAAATAATACTGTGCGTCTTTAATTTCCTCAAGATCGGGCCAATTTCTCCCTTCTCATGTCCACTTAGTATACACAAATTTACTTGCTTTAGAAGAGGCAGGGTTGACTTGTAGGTTTGAACAACTGATTAAGTTGCTTTCCCCTTGTCTCTGACTTCATGTCTACCAGCTGAGATACTCTGAACCCACTTAACAAATTCAGTGACAACAATTCAGTCTGAATCTGACTCAAATTTAAGAGTGTTGAATAAAAAAATTGATGCTTTTGTTTTTAGTTTTAAAAAATGTTCAGGAACTGACCAAAGTCACTAGTTTGTGGAAGCACTAATTAGATCAAGATTATCTAGTTAATAACGAGCCAGTGTTTTACATTTACAAACATAACTCCTAGGTAATACTTCTTTTTGCTCATGATTGGAAAGAGAAAGTTTACCTTGTTCAGCAATTTAAATGAATTTAGTGTCTTAATTTTAATGATGCTTAATAACTTCAAATACTGAAAGAAATAAGGAAATCAATAAGATAGTCTCACATTTACTTGTTCTTTAGCTCTGTAACAACCTCACTAATAACTTATTGCATATTTATTTTTATTATAATTATAAAGTTTGATTTTAATGTATAAACTATGAAGGCATCTAAAAAGCATTTGCAATCTCACCAAATGTCACTGAATATTTATGACAGGAAATTAGCAGACACATTAATTTCTGCCTCTGTGCTGATTCTATCTACAATAATAATATGAATAATTTTCATGAACTGAATTATATTATTAACTCTTAGAATAATGACTGAAAATAGCTAGTTCAATTGGAGTTTTCTGTGTATCATTAAATTGAGTATTTGTTCATCTTTTTAATTGATTAATCTGTCAGTTACTTATTGTGCTGTGATCCTGAACTAAACACTAAGCTAACAATGAGATAGCAAATGAAAACACATGGAAATATCATAATATGGTGAGTGCTCCAATAATAATGTTATAATTCCATTACAATGTATCCAAAAGAAGATTTGCACAAGAAGTTTACATTGATCCTGAACTTCATTAAGTAAGTGGAACTTGGCTAGACAGACAGAAACGAGTGATATTAGCGTTGTCACGGTAGTTTCAAGCATCTAGTCAGCGTAATGTTACAGGTATAAGCCTCTTTACTTGTGAGGTCGAACATTCATGGAGGCTTTTAGTGGAAGATGAGGATCAAAACCTTTGAGATACTGTCATTTAAATAACCATGTTTTAAGAATTTATGTTTTTAAATTTTTTTAAAAAATGAGATCTGTAATATGCTGTCAAAATTTTCAGAAAAACATAAAATGTACTTAGTATCTGTTTACCAATAATTTCCTTGGTTTAAATATGAACTACATTATTATGTAATTTATGTCTTCAGCATTATTAAATGCTTTCAATTTTCTAGAACCCTTTGTTTTTTGAGGCTGAGTGCAGTGGTTTGAATGTGTTTCTTTTGCACAGTTTAAACAGGCTCTTCTTCATCCAATTTTTGTACACAGCTAGTGGTCCCTACAAAGGGTTTTACCAATAGCTAGATTTCTATCAGTGTCGTATTGTGTTGTATTGCCATATTCTTCACTTCTCTTAGAAAGCAGAGTACTTGAGGACAATGAAGGTAATTGTTTGGCTGATAGTAAAACCTCAGATACTGGAGAAATCTAAATCGTCATTTTCATCAAAGTGTCTCCCTGAGTTGAGTGTGGAGTATGGATGTCATGTACCATTGGTATGATGTCCTGTGAAGGTACGTCACTTTGCTATTCTTAATAAAAATTCAGAAGCAATCTAATTATGAAAAACCATTAAATAAATCACATAGAGAATGTGTAAATTAATATCTTACAAAGTTTCAAGGTCATGAAATATAATACAGATAAACTATGGTAAAATGGAGACAAATAAGGAGACATGGCATATACAATGTGGAGTCCTGGAGTAGGTTCTGGAATAGAATAATATATATGAATTTTTTTTGGTTAATGGTCGTGTGGCAATATTAATTTCTTTACTGTAATATTAGTGTTTTAGTTATCTAAGATAACCTTAAGCTGGCTTTCATTAAACCTAGCTTAACTTAAAGTCATACTATAACTTTCTGAAATAATTTCTTTTTATCATCTAAATTTACTTTAAAATGTAAGATAAAATAGAATCAACATAATTTGAGTCTTAAACTGTCAATTCCTCTATTCCTAAAAGTAGCAGTGACAGTTTAATCTAAATCTTCCATCAAGTAAGACATTCAAAAGTCTTTTAATAACATACAAATAATAGGCACTAAACCTAAATCTTTATATTGTGACACAATTTTCAAGGTAATTAATTTTAGTATATATACTATGTTAAGTGGATATATATATGCCTTATATATTTTTAGCTGTGACTTTTTAATGTTCAAATGCTGTATATATGTTCTTCAGTATCAAATTAATAAGTGTTATATAATTCAAAATAGCAACGTGAGTGCTGCAGTGTTATAAAAAAAATCCCATTGCTCATAGAAAGAGCTATATTGTGTGGCTTTTAGAGATCAAAGGATAAATTTTCTCATAAATGTCAACCATGAAAGTCCTTTACAAACACATTCACTATAATCAAACCATTGTGCAAAAAGCAAACCTAAGACACGCTCTCTGTCTTCAAGAAATTGCTTTTTAAACAAGGATAGAAAGAATTTTACAAGAGCACAGAAGTTTTGAAAAATAATCCTCAAGAGAGAGCAAGCAAAAAAACAATACCTTGCAATATTCACTAAATCAAACTTCCAGAATCAAACACATACTTGTCCAACGTCTGTAAACACTGTAAACTTCAGGTTTATTGCCGATTCCCTCATACTCTTGGCCACTGGACAAGTGTGGGTTGTGAGCCACATGTAAGCCAGTTTAGGGAAGATAAAGATGGTTTTCATTTTCACAGACTTGCTGACAAACAAAATATTACGCAAAGGTATAAATATTAAGTATTCTGTTAGTTGTGACAGGGAAAAAAGTTAACATAAGTGTTTTAGAAACTATAGAAAGGCTGAAATTATCAAGATTCCTTCCAATATGTCATAAAATACTGTATATAGCCTAGCTCACCTGCAGTTTCTGAACCTCATGGTATCTTGTGTATCTTCTTTTTCCCCCTTAACCTTGTTATTCATATAAAATCAAATATTTGTCTCTGATTTTAAATTTATTTAGTGTCTTGTAGTTAGTAGAAGGGGGAGTTTTGGGGACAAGACATCCATACATAGAAGCTAGCTTCCCATGTTCTTTTCTATCTGTCTTTCCAATACAGAAGGGAACCTCACCAAACAAAGAGCTGTGGGAGCTTCACTAAGATCACATCTTCTTATTTGAACAGCTGATTGTATAATTTTTCTTTCTTTTATCTCTCTCTCTCTCTCTCTCTCTCTCTCTGTATGTGTGTGTGCATGTGAGTGTATGTGCATGCACACACACACACGTGTGTGTGTGTGTGTGTGTGTGTGTGTGTGTGCTTAAAGAGATTGGAGTTATAGGTGCTTGTGATTCTCATGATATGGGAGCTGGTAACAAAACTCAAGTCTTCTGGTAGAGCTGAAATCACTCTTTAATAGTGAACCATTTCTTTGGCCTATAAATATATATTTTAGATGATAAAAGTACTATCACCTATCACTAAGTATTGTGTAGCTAACTTCCTTATAAACATATGGCAGTAATTTGTGTAAATACCCTGTCCTGGTAAAGATAATTTTTTCTCTTTTTAATTCTTTAATCTATTCTTTTCTCATACAATACATTCCAACCTCAGTTTCCCCTTTCTCCTCTTCTGCCATTGCCTCTTTATTTTCTTTCTTTCCCAGATCCACTTCTTCTCAGATTCTTTTCAGAAAAGAACAGGCCTCCCAGGGATATCATCTAAACACTGCATAACAAGGTGCAATAAGACTAGCCACAAACCCTCATATAAAGACCAGATGAGGCAGCACAGTAGGAGAAAAAGGGTCCCAAGAGCATGCAAAAGACTTAGAGACGCCCACACTTTTATTGTTAGGAGTCCCACAAAACCCTCATGTTACACAGTCATAGCATACATAAGTAGTAAAAAAAAAAAAATAAGAGCAAAATTGGAACTGTGGAGGTTTTTTATACACTTTAATTTTTGAAGGTTTTGGCTTCTCTTAGGTGTATGATTATGCAAATCTCATGTGAATATAATTCAAAACATTATTAACGAACAATAACACCACCATTGTACAGAATAAGAAAGATACTTGCATTTAACTGAGAAGAAAACACAGATGTTGAAGAAGCTTGACTGTTAAAGGAGGCATCTTGATTTTTTCCAGCTGCTCAGCCCCCAAATAACCACACAGAAACTGTATTAATTAAATAACTGCTTGACCTATTAGCTCTAGCTTCTCATTGACTAACTTTTATATCTTAATATGACCCATGTCTATTAATCTATGTATTGCCACATGGCTGTGGCTTACCAGCAAGGTTCCAGCATGTCTGTTTCCTGCTGCAGCTACATGGTGTCTTGCTAACTCTGCCTCCTTTCTCCCAGCATTCAATTTAGTTTTCCTCACCTAGCTCTATTCTTCTAAGCCACTGGCCATAACAGCTTCTTTTTTCATCAGCCAATAAAAGCAACACATATACAGAAGGTCTTCCTACACGGAAGGATTTTCCACACCACAGGACCATCTTCAGAGGTCTGCTTTGGCAATAGAATAGGGACTGACAGTTTAGTTACCAATATCAACTCATCCTTGAAACATGAAGTTTATCTCCTACATTTTCTCCTTGTAATACTTGTCTCATCTTTTGAAGCATGACAGAAAGAATCACATTTGGAAACAAATGAAATGAAAAAGAATCATCTTGTTTCTATATTTTTCTAATTGTCTAATGTGAAAGCAAATGTCTGCCTTTTTCTCCATTATCCAGACATGCTTTGGTTTCAGTAGTGAATGTGATAAACATGAAATACAGAAATAAAAATTGTGAATTCTCAGAGCACAGAAATAAACAAACAAACAAAAAAGTAGGACAAATGAGACAGATTTCTAAAAGACAAAGAATGATCTCAGTCAGATTTTTATATCTTTTCTAGAAGACCTCTTTGTATATTTGACCTAAAAGACAGTTAAAGCTAATATTTAATATGTCTTGTCTTTTTAAGCTTCTTTTTTTGTTAAAACTTCTTTTTTTTTAATTTTTTGTCTTTTTAAAGTGATAAAAATTATGAGTGAGCTACACTTATATTCTTTTACATACAAACATTTCTTAAAATTTTTTCATCATTTTTAAATTGATACCTTCTATGTACTTTGATCCTTACAAATATTAGGAAAAAAGAAAACTTAATTTTTAACCAAGATTTATTTTTTAAAGAAAATAAGTTCTATTTAATCCCCTCCCTCTGTGTGTGTGTGTGTGTGTGTGTGTGTGTGTGTCTGTGTGTCTGTGTGTGTCTGTGAGCATCTCTGCATAATACAGGCATGAGTGGAGTAACTGTGGAAGTTAGTAACTGTGGAAAACGTCCTTGGTTGCACACTCTGGCATTGCTCCTTGTCTGAGGCATGTTCTCATGTTTCACAAAGTACACCAGACTAGTTGACCTGAGAGTTCTTCCCACCTCTGCTCCCCATCTCACTACAGGACTGCAAGGATTACAAGTGTAGACTACTATAACTTGAAATGCTATAACAAGCTTTCATGCTGAACTATCTTTGGATAACCGACCCCAAAATAACAACTCAGAGTCTTGTTATTAATTATGAAAGGTTGGCCT
This sequence comes from Microtus ochrogaster, assembly GCF_000317375.1. Lineage (NCBI taxonomy): Eukaryota > Metazoa > Chordata > Mammalia > Rodentia > Cricetidae > Microtus > Microtus ochrogaster. The sequence continues at coordinate 37,017,868 of NC_022027.1, read as the reverse complement.
TGGTTTAGGCTTTTTTTTCAAGTAGCTCACATAACTTAATTAACTCATATTTTTAATCTATATTCTGCCAAATGGCTTGGTTACAACTTCCTAATTGATCCTACTGCATGTACTGGCTTTGTGGGAGCCTAGTCTTTCTAGATGCTCGCCTTTCTAGACCTGGATGGAGGGGGGAGGACCTTGGACTTCCCACAGGGCAGGGAACCCTGACTGCTCTTTGGTCTGGAGAGGGAGAGGGAAGGGGATGGGGAGGGGGATAAAGGGAGGGAGAGGGAAATGGGAGGAGGGGAGGAGGTGGAAATTTTTAAGTAAAAATAAAAAATAAATAAATAAATGAATGGAAAAAGATTTTCTGGCATCCTGGAAAAAAAAAAAAAAAACTTCCTAATTCAGTACTTCATTTTGCTCCACGTCTGCTGGTTTAATCTGTGAACCTAGATTTCTTTTTCTCTTCTTATCTCTCCCCAGAAATCCTGCCTATTTTATCTACTGGACATTCAGCTCTTTATAAAACCAGTCACAGTGGCACATTTTCACACTGTAAACAAATATTCCACAACAGAACTCACAAGCATGTTACACGTTGTGCCATACTTCCAGGCTGAAATTACTTTTATTTACAGTAATTAACTTTGCAAACAACCAAAGAAAGTACTTTGGATACATAATTTTTTTTTCCTTCTTTATGGTAAACACCTTAAAATTCACATACAGTTCTGAAATTGTATATAATCCTTTCAATATAAAATGTATTTTAAATTCCAAAGTATTGATCAAGACTTTGATGTTTATAAGTCTTCCTATCACTGCATCTTTTAATCACTCTGTTTTGTTCTCCCAGCTGAATGAGATAGACAGATACCTTTCTTTCTCATTGTCTTTCTCTCCTGTTATAATCTTGACTTCGCTATGTGTTTTGATACGTATTTGACACCTTGCACACAAGAAGTATAGGAGCTTTGATGAAATATGAGAGAAAAATACTGTCCAGACCCTTAACTAGGTCATGGAACCCAGTTGGCATGCTGCTTCAGGCTTTGACAGCTGCTCCTGGCTACAGCTCTGTTGTGAGCACTGGGACTGCACCTCTCTCCAGATGCCAATGGTGCTGATGGCAGTTAGGGCTGCAACATGCAGCCAGCCTTGTATATTTCCCCAACTGGAAGAGTACCACCTTAAAAAGTTAACTTTCCATACTGCTTTCTCTTACGTTTACAAGAACACCACAGCCAAATGATTTTCCTGCCCATCTGTACCGTATTAGACATCTGGACGATTTGGGCCTTGTATATACATCAATATGATGAACTGCAGATCTGTTTTGTTACCTTTTAGAGACTAGCCACTCCATGAAAAATCTCTGTACCTATGTTTCTACGAGAAAGATTTTATCTTGAAATGTATATGTCACATTGTAGTAACATTACAGGGTCTTAAACAGTTGGTTTATAGTAGGGACCTGGTGGCAAGTGTGTGCGCATATTTCCCCCATTGAAATCCCATATGACCATCATCTCTGGAAATTATATTATAGCACTTCGTACTTTTCAACATAGTGAAGTTGACAAACAAGATCAATCATTATAGATACTTTATGCAAATATTCCTACTTTTATGCTTCCATTCACTTTTATCTGTTATAGCCATTAACCCATTTCCTTATCTATTACCGTTCAACAGCATGGCCATTATCTAGGCATTCATTTTACGTTTTCTCTGTTTTAAAGATTAGCAATATGTCCTTTTAAAATAGTTTTCCTTTTATATTTTACAGCAGCTTAAATGGTTGATTCTTATATTTCCAAATCTCTGTTAGTCTATTCTTCTGGCTCCTCCTCTTCCATCTGACTCATAAAGCTTGGCATTTTTCGATAGTTTTTCTCCATCTGCTTTTACCATCTTACTCTATTCTTGGCTGTTACTCGTCCCTGTTACTGCATAATTATTCTCTAAGTTTTATACCATTTAAATCCTTGCATCGGTGAACCACCTCCTTTGTGGTGCATATCCAGAGCTCTGCCAGCATTTAACCATAGATTTATACAACATCTTGGCATATAAAGTATCATCTCTTTATTTTTTTTTTACTTTTTTAGACTCAACTTCTATGCTATTTTACAATTTTTATCATTAAAAAGTATAAATTTAATCATTTGAAAAAAGTGAGAAGGGGAGGATGGAGAGAGCTTGGGGGAATGGGACGGGTGGAATGGAGGAAGGGTGGATATGGGAGCAGGGAAGCATATATCTTAATTTAGGGAGCCATTTTAGGGTTGGCAAGAGACTTGACTCTAGAGATGTTCCCAGGTGTCCTTGGAGATGTCCTCAGCTAGATCCCTGGGCAGCTGAGGAGAGGGAGCCTGAAATGGCTCTATCCTATAGCCATACAGATGAATATCTTGCATATCACCATAGAAACTTCATCTGGCAATGATGAGACTAGAGACAGAGACCTACATTGGAGCACTGGACCGAGCTCCCAAGTTCCAAATGAGGAGCAGAGGAGGGAAAACATGAGCAAGGAAGTCAGGACTGCAAGGGGTGCACCTACCCACTGAGACAGTGGGGCTGATCTATTGAGAGCTCACCAAGGCCAGCTGGACTGGGACTGAAAAAGCATGGGATAAAACCGGACTCTCTGAACATGGCGGAGGAGGGCTGACTGAGAAGCCAAGGACAATGGCACTGAGTTTTGATCCTACTGCATGTACTGGCTTTGTAGGAGCCTAGACTGGAGGGGGCAGGACTTTGGACTTCCCACAGGGCAGGAAACCCTGACTGCTCTTTGGACTGGAAAGGGAAGAGGAAGGAAAGGGGAAGGAGGGAGGGGGAGGGAAATGGGAGGAGGTGGAAATTTTTAATTAAAAATGAATAAATAAATGGAGAAAAAGAATATATATCTTATTACATTACAGGTTTGTAGTTTTGAAGTCCAAAATGAATATTCTGGAGTCAATATAAGACAAGGTGACATTTCTTTCTTGATGGTCTAAGGGAGATTCAGGTGGCAGCACATAGTTCTTCAGTCAGGCGCTCTGCCTTCGTCTTTTAGATCAGTCACAATAGCTCATGCCATCGTCACACGCAACCACATAGAGTTTCTTATTTCTCCTCTTCTCTCAAAATTTGCCCTCTTATGATAAAAAATGGGCCCACCTAGATTATCTAGCATTTGAGTACTAGATTATAGAATACTATTCTTCAGGAGTTGAGTCTATCTACTATATTACTTTCTTTTTCTTTTTAAGGTTTGCATGGACATATATGTAGACATGATGTAGTATGTGTTTATGAGTGTGTGGAAAGGGATTGGGTAAGGAGAATGTTTTAGATAGGGTCACACTGCAACATCACACATGGCAATGTCAAAAAGACTACCTAGGAATTTGGTTCTTCCTTTTGATATTAAAACATTGTCTCTTTTCTGTTAACTACTGAGTACAATAGGATTGATTGGCTGTTAGTTTTCAGAGACTCCACTGTCTCTGCTTTACACTATACTTTAGGAACACTGGGAATTACAAATATTTTTTATTGTGTCAGGCTTTGTATGGGTCCTGGGGATCTATCTTATCCCCAAGCTTTCAAGTTAAGCACTTACCTGTTTACCCATGTTTTTAGTACTCTCTGTAATTTCTTAGCACCCTTGCCTCAAATACCACTTGAATTTAACATTTTTTATTCTAAAACATTAAAATAGAAATGAAAGATAACTTAAAAAGCTATGTTGAAGTCTGTGATTTTTAAACTCTAAAACACAAGAAAATTACAATGGAGAGTCATCTATAGACAACTTGAAAGAGTTAGATATTTCTGTAGTTTCAGTGATGTTAGAGGGGTTGAGGAGAGGAGACAAATAAACCTTTAACCATTCTTGTTTTGTTTTGTTTTTTTCTGACACATCTAATGTTTCCTTAGATGGTGTTGGCTCGATCTTCTCTGATCGACAACTATGCTGTCAATCCTGATAACAGTCTTTTGTTTCTGTTATTAAGTATTTTTGTGGTTCTTACCATTTTTACCCTTATTTATCAGCCTCTTATAAACCTATTTTTGAAAGTAAAATTTTTAATTCAGTAACAAACTTCACATATTAAATATTCCCTTTCCTTTGATTTCTGATTAAGAATTTTGAGAATTGTTTAGCATAGTTGAAGGTAGGGACAAACTCACCAAGATATAGATCCCCCTGAACATTTATAGACACCTAATGGAGAGAGACAATTTCTCTAATGTTGTTGCCTTGGTAAGATGTCCATACTCCTATAAACCAATCCCCAATCATGCTGTTATAAACCACTCTAATGAAATTCACTGGGTCATTATAAAAATTAAGACAGGAAAGTAGAAGGAGGAAAAATTTCAAAGAGAAATGGGAGAGTAGAAAAGGAGGACAAGTGAGGGACATGGGATGAACAGAACCAAAATGCTTTGTATGAATTACTGTTTTACCATCTTTTTTTTAAAAAAAAAAACATTCCAATGGCCTTTTCTTGTTACAAGAAGATCAAAATTTGAAACCCTAACACTGATTGTCAGGGGCGTCTGTAGTACTTGGATTCTAACTGCTGAAGTCATATTTCTTGATGCTCTGTCAAACCAGTGATGGGAAAGATTTGTCAACCAATTCTTTTTAAGTAAGGGTTTGGCTCTTTGTAATCCAGAGAAAAATGGGTGTGTAGTACAGGTATGCTCTCTCTGTGTGGTTCCCTCATAGAACAGCTGAGCTTGAACTTCTAATTCCTATTTTGTGAGTTTTACCCTTAAATAAAAATATAATTGTTTTATCTTTTGCTATTCTGGCTATTTCCTGAATCAAGTTAACTTCAACAATTGTCACCCAACATGGGGCTTGAACCCACAACCCTGAGATTAAGAATATCATAGTTTACTGACTGAGCTAGCTAGGCAGTGGTTGGTGGCCAAGGAGTAGATTCAAGATGTTAACATGGCTAGAGGCTACTCAGGGTCACTGTACAGGAATCTTATTCCCAAATGCACCACACGGAGCCAAATGATGGCTGGCTAAAGCCTCTGGAGACCTGAACCCCAAATGTTAAAAAGAAAGAATAAATCAAATGCGGTAATACATAATTTAGTGTAAACTTATTCACAATAATAACAATAGTGGGTAATAAGATGAATATTTGTAAGCTATTATCTATGAATAATTTACACTGGTATAGTTTTTTGATATATTGGTACAAGTTCAAATTATATTTGTTATTTCTGTTTACAATATTTCTACACCTATGAAAAGTTATTCTGTCAGACTGTATACCTCTGTTTAGGAAATTTTGTATATTGATACAACTTTTAGGATATATTTTCATATTGCATTATATATTATTCTTACCTCTGATCAAGATACTTATGCATTGTTCACATTTTGAGGTCATTGTCCTCATTTGATATATATTTGTTTACAGATTATTTATTATTCTGACACGAAATCTTAGTCTTTAACTTATACAGAAATTAAATATTATAGGTCAATGATTGCTCGTGTTTGTTATACATATGGTCAGATAATTAGGTTTTTTAGATATATAGAGATTGTATTCTGCCTAGATATGTAATCTTCAATCACTTCAAGGATCTGTAAAACATGGGGCATTTAAATAACTTAGGGCTCTGTTGACATAAGACATGATTATTCCTGACAGAACCAGTGTATTCCCGAGAGAATGTCGAACACCAAAGACACTCCACTCGAAGTTTGTTTTCTTCTTGGCACAATTGGACTTTGGCCAAAGAACAACCCATGCCTCATGTACTGACAAAGTACTTGTTATCTGGACTGGAAAAGCAGTATACAAGTAAAAGGACTGCCAAACCTTGCCAAGACAGGGTAAGACAGTTCTAAAAGATTTCCTGCCTCTAAAAATGGTCTGTCAGTTACAGTAGGCCTTAGCCAAAGTTGGTTACTTCAACACTGCAAATGAGACTTTGTGTGATTGTTCAGGTAGCCAGTTGTCTCCGTCATATACTGCTCACTTTGAAAGCTGCCTGATTGCACTTCCTGACTACGTAAGTAATATTATCTTCCTTCTCAGGTCTTCAATAGGGTTGAATATTACATAGACTTAGTTACCATCCTCTTATGGTTTATGCAAGCCTGTTTCCCATTTAAGACTTAGACTCTTTAGAATAGAATGTCTACTTAAACATTTATCATGTGTTCCTTGCTTGTTGGAGGAGGCTGCTTGTTTGTCCTGGATTCCCAGAACCAAAATAACCACACAGAAACCATATTAATTAAAATACTGCTTGGCCCATTAGCTCTAGATTCTTATTGGCCAACTCTTATATTAATTTAACCTAGTTCAATTAATCTGTATATTGCAACATGGCAGTGGCTTATTGGCAAAGATTTGGCATGTCTCACTCTTGCAGCTCCACGACGTGTGTCTGCCTCTGCCCTTCTTTCTCCTACCTTTCAGTCCAGTCCTCCCCACCTACCTAAGTTCTGCCCTACCAACAGGCAAAGGCAGTTTCTTATTTTTTTATTTTTTCTAACTTTTTCTGTTGCCTTCCAAAAATGTATGTGATACCCTTCCCATCATTTCTTCTTTGTAAATCCCTGTATCTGAGAAAACAAGAAAGTGGAGGCAACATAATTTCAAAACATCAGTCAGCTTTTTCACTGTCCCTTAAACACTTCTTGTATTTGGTGTGAGAAATGGAAGGGCTATACTGATGTAGTAGAAAAGACTGACCGCCTAGGTAATAATACGCCCTTGCTTTGACTGCTTGACTTTCTGTCAAGAAACTGTTAAGAATTTATACTCAAATTTTATTCTGGTACTTCAATGTATTTATCATAAGAAGAACTAGAGTATTTTATAAAAGCACTGGACAAGCAAAAGGAATTGTGTGAACAACAGGGAAATGTCTGGCAGTTAAGTGTCAGTCTACTCTTTAACCTATTCTAACCAACGAGGGAATGAAACCTATTTTGGAATATAAATCAGATTTGTGACTTTGAGTTCATTTGCATTGTGTGAGCTGTACTTTCACATTCCAAATGAGTACAATGCCATCCTCTGCTTCCTTATCAAAGCATTGACTTTGTGGGAAAGCTTTGAAAACTGTCAAACTTTCTAGGAAAAATCTAGTCTCATGAGTATGCATTTTCTCTCTTTTGAAATGACACAATTGAGATGACTAAATTAGGATTGAAATATGCTGTTTCCACAAACATTGCCCACTGTGCCCACTGTGGTTTGTTTTCAAATAATAAAACTCTTTTCTTAGTGCTATATATTAAATTGAAAATCTAATGTAAGTTCCTTTTGTCAATCACAAAGTTGTCATTCTATCCTTAAATGGTTTTCATTTAAAGAAACGTGTCATTTTTTTGTGGTCCAATTAATAGTCTGCTTATGAAATATTGTTGTATTATAACACAAAAGCATTGGATTAATTTTCAATATTCTCCAAAATTCCCTTAGTATTTTGTCAAATAACTTATTAGAAAAAAACTGACAAGATACAATTATAATTTGGAGATAATATGGCTAATTCTGTGTGACTGTTGTCAAGGGAAACAGTAGAAGATCAAAGCAATGCAATGTACAATTGAATGTATCAAATCAATTGAGAGCATCAAAGTAAAATCAGCAGCCTGGAGTTCTTTGACAGTTAGCACCACAAGTTATAAAATTAACATACAAGTCATAACCAAAATATATAATCAGTCAAGCTTTTCAACATGATTGTGAAAACACACACCTTTTCAGAAACAAGTAGCATATTTATTGAAATTAAATTAGGCAATTTTCAATGATTGCTTGTATATTTCTTTTGTCCCCTTTCAAAATATACTCCTACTTTTACTTCTCAAATTAATCATATACACTTCCTATTTGAGTAAATGTTTTTTGTTATTAAAGAAGAATTCAGTAAAGACAATGCTGTGAATTCTATATGAAATGTCTTCTCTAACAAGCCAGAGCTAGTGAACATATGGATTTTAGAGAACCTACAGCTGCCAATTTGCTCGACCATCCTAACCCCTAACTACATTTTACACATTCATCCTGAATGGAGCTCCTGACACCAGAGAACCTTCATCCAGTAACTGAAGAAAGAAGATGCAAAGTTCTGTAACCAACCAGTGGGCCAAGAAGATATGGAGGGAGGAAAGAAAGGGGCAAAAGAATGCAATTATTTTGTAATCTCAAAAACTTAAAAACTAATAAAAATATTCATGCAATAAGCCCAGGAATCTACTGTATGAAGTGATTAAATAAATTTTACCATCATTTGTTGGTCATCAAGGGATGGAGGAGGGACAGCTGTACTCAATAAGACAGTTTAGTGCCTGTAAGATTAGGTCATGTGGAGCTGCCACAATCATTACCATCCACAGGACCTCCATTCAGGGAGAATCTTGTCTGTAAACACAACTGAGCCCTCTGCCTTGTATACTCACTGTACAGACTTACTCTACATAGTTTAGTTAGACAATGTTTGGATTTTCCATTTGGTCTCTTTGCCTAATATTCTATTTTTTAAACCCAGATTTTTATATATTGTGACATGGTCTGAACAAGTTATACTAATATATGAATAAATTTACCTTTAGTCCATAAATGAATAAAAATAGTGTATTGGATGCCTCTCATCAGTCTACAATGTTGAAGACAGAAGTTCTAAATAACTTGAAAGAGGAAAAAGCAAAACAAATTTAAGTGTTCACTCAAAATAAAAATTTTTAAAAAAGACTCCTATATTGGGAGCTTGGCACTTAGATTTTGGCACTACTTTGAGGTATTATTGAAACTTTAGAAAGTAGACTTATAACTGGCAGTGGTAACACTCATCTTTAATCCCAGCACTCAGGAGGCAGAAGCCAGC
>NC_022027.1:36999610-37008572 GCF_000317375.1 Microtus ochrogaster | reverse complement strand
TAAGAAAAGAAACTAAAATTGAAAATGATATTAGATTATTAGAGGCTTTTGCTACAGTGTTTAAATCTGACTATTTACTTCTTTGTTACTTGTTTGTTTACAAAAGAAACATTGAAAAGTTCTGGGAAGTGGCCTAGGGCACTCCTAGAATGCTATAAGAAAGGCATCTAGAAATTATTGTGGAGATTCAAAAGGCCAAAATATAAGTAGAATCACAACTGTTCCTGAGTTTGAGATGAGAATGTAGAATCCACTGGTCATTGGACAAAGGCCATGCAAATTGCTTTCTAGTCTTAGATGTACTCACATGCAGTGAATGACTTGAGAGTGTGTGGGATCCTGACTTTAAATGTGGCAGAATAATTTTGTCAGAAGAATCATGAGAAGGAGAAGCATCAAAGCATGACATGGTCTTGCTGTCAGCCTTCAACCAGATTGACAGTGTGAATAGGCAACGGTAAGCCCAGATGTTTTCAAATGTGATCTAGCCAGGAAGGTAGAAGGTTTAATGCTATGAATAAGAGGAATATAAAGGCAATGTCTGAATGTTAAAAAAAATGAGTCACTTGTAGAACAACTCCCATACTGTCTTGCAGAGACAATATTGACAATGAATTGAGGATGCCAACCCCCCCAAAAAAATGGCATACTGAAACACTTCTGTATGCTCAAATTTTCATGGATATTTCAGGGTTCATAATTCTGAGTTATATCAACACACGTAGTTCTGACAAATTTTATAATACCCATTCATTCTCTAATTTAAAGTGATTTGGTACTATAAAATTCCATAACTGAAACTTCATTCTTGTATCCTAAATATTCTTTGTTGCTCTGCTTCCTTGAGTGTATCCTCTACTCACAATTGGTTTTACAACCTGCAAGGGAAAGAATTAAAAGCTATTTATTTCTAATAAGAAAACTTCTTGTTTTCATACTCAGCTTTTTCTGTTAATGTGTTTCTTTCTTAGTTACACCATTCTAAAACATTATTTGAGATGAGAACAACAATCCAATTCCACACTGCTAATGTATAATTACTTTGCCATTTCCACCAAACTCCTGATATATCACATTAGCTAGTATATTTATATATAGTGGTACTTCATCTCCTGTAATGGATTTAAATTGTATTTTACTAAATAAAGAACTGCCAGAAGATCTGAGAGTAAAACAGTCCTACTTGTCAGTCTTATGGACCAGATTATGGTAACACACACCTTTAATCTCAGTAGCCATACTAGTTGCCATAGACACTGGGTGATGCACACCTTTAATGACAGTGGTGCAAGCCTTTAATCCCAGCCTTAGAGAGGAATATAAAATGGGAGGAAACAACTCTTAGTCACACAGTCTCCTTCTAAGATTCCTGGAGGCAGGATTGCCATTTCAGACTGAGGTTGAGGTAAGAGCCAGTAACTGGCTATTTTACATTTTGGATATTTAGGTTGAATCCCAATTTCTGAACCTGAGTGTTTTAGTCTCCTTTTCCATAAACATAAGATTAAATAATAATACCTGAGACTCACAAAGGAAACTATTTCTACTCATAATTGTTAATGGAATTCTTTATGTCATCTAACTACCAGATAATCTAATTCCAAGTATATATTTTAGTTTTAATTCATTTGGATTACAGGTATTAGAAATACCTGTCATAAGTAATATTCTCATGTAAAATTAATGCAGTACAATTTTAACTCATAAAAGGAAAACACTGGAAAAAGTAAGAAACTCAACAAAGATTTCAGTCAATCATTTTTAATAATTCTTATTAATTATTTTTAAATTTTCTTCTTTTTCAGATTCTAATTATATCATTTCCCCTTCATTTTTCTCCCATCACATACTTCCATTTATCCCTCCTGGCTTTCTTTCCGATTCATGGTTTCTTGTTTTCTTTAACTATCGTTATGTACTATATGCATATGCGTATGTCACTGAAGGAGATCTCCTGAAAACTGTCCTGATTAGGATGGATACTATATTTACTGTCTTTTTCATGTGCTGAATGTCAACATTCTTGAGAAGCAGATTACTTTATGTAAGTGACTTTTATTAGGCTAAGATAATTGTGAAGAAAAGTTACTTGCAGAGGATCTCAGAAGCTCTCCTCCCACGTAGGGCAGCAAATCTCTGAGTATTGAAACTAAATTTTAAACTTACATCCCTATGCCAACCTATAATTCAAACTCCCATCTCTACCATTGTGAGAGTCTAATTAAACATCTTATTTTGTATTTCATGTCACAGAAACCTATTCTCTTAATCTGTGGGGATCTCTGCAAACACCATAGCCAGCCAAGTGTACATCTGCAAGAGGTAAGAAGGTAGTTTGGTTAAATACATCTCAGTAGCTGGTGTTGACTCAAATTTCAAAAGTCTGACTCCAAGTAGTTTATTTTGAAGCAAGCATAATTTGCTGAAGAAAAATTCCCTGGTGATAATCAATTTAACACAAAGTGCACAACAACGCTTGATAAATGGCTACATTGAAACACTTTGTAAAGTATGTATAACATCTCCCATAGAAATAAGTCCTGTAGATTTATAAGCTCATGATAAGGGTCTGGGGGAAGATCCAGTGTGCTCTCAGCTACACACATAATACATAGACCTCAGGCTTTTAATTGCCTCTCCTCCCAGCCTTCTTGGGAGAAAACAGGTTATAAATCTCTTGCTTTGAAAAGACCACCTAAGGTGAGACAACCATTCCTAGTTTCCCTACAACTTGTCTGTGAACACAAGGACCTCTGTGTCTCCTACATTGATCCACACCACAAAATAATGGTTATTTTCCAAAATAGTTGTCCCGGCCTGATGGCTACATAGTATGATGAGAAATTTTACAAATATATGTTAAAAATCATATTAATATTTTGTACATATATGAACTGATGTTTGACTTTGTACTTCTAAATTTCTATTCTTTCCCCTTTAACTTTAGTCTTGAAACATATTGCATGTCTTACCTCATTTAAAATCATACCCTCATCTATAGAATTTTATGTTATTCCAATTGGTTTCAAACAATTTAGATCAAATAATTGGCTTCTTGTTACTTAAAACTGATTCTCTTTATATCTAAGTAGATTCAAAGAAATATAAACGCAATCATCATTTTTATTCTAATAATTCTTTATGTTCCTGGCCCTGACAATGAGAATAAGGACACAATTTCACCTTCATGTGCAAGAACTACTTTGGTCTTTGATGAGAAATTTGAATTTTCTCTTTGACCTCGAAGGAATTATCATCAGTGATATACTTAGCATATTTGACACCTGGAGCAGATCACCTTTTTTTTTTCAGGCATACTTCTCTATATGACAAAATCATCTTCAGTAATAACCATGGCATGAAATGAATAATAATAACAGCTAGAAAAGAAACTCAGACACAGAAAATACAGAACTGAATTTTTCAGTTTAGTTTTGTTCATAGTTAATAAGATAATGTCTTCTACTAATTTATTTCCAATTTTGCTTATATAAAAATTCACAATTTGGTAAAATCTCAACCATAAAAATTAAATTTGATAGAAACTCATAGACATTTTTGTAAAGTTTATGCAGCCTGAGAAGCCTCTCTGCCAACATAATAATCTAAATCAGACGAAATCAAACCAAATTAGAAAAAGCCCAGGTTTAATGGATGCCAGTACTTCGGGTGGCCCTCCAAGAAAACACAGAGATGGGAAAGGAGGTCAGGGAAGACCATGTGTTTGTTCTTTGGGGGGCAGTTTAAGTAGCTTGTGGGAATGGTCTTTACCTTCCCTGGGGAGGAGTCACCATTTGTCAGATGTGTTCAACCAAACATCCCAGACTCCTTGGATAAAGGCGTGCCAGCTCAAATATGGCTACTTCCTATGGGTATGGGGTGATGTGAGAGAGGGGAGAGTTGGGAGTTTGTGGACTCATGCTTAGTGAGAGGTGTGGCTGGAGAGGCCACTCTGAAGACCTCAGGCATCTGTTCCTTGAGGGTGATGAGAAGGCAGATGTCTAGTTTAAAAAGTATATTTTTATTATTGGCCCCATGAATGTGGCTAGCCATGGGAAGGGTCATTAGTTGCCAGAAAGAATGGGACAGAGAAGTGTTTTGGCTGTACAGGTGAGGCATGGGTAAATAAGTCAGACATGACAGCAGATATGCCCTTTTAAAACCAGATTTTAGTTGGTAGGTTTTCTTTTGAGTCAGAAGAGTTGGTACCAATGGTGAAGTCCCATGAACTGGTGTAGGTGTTTGTGTTGTCTGGAGGGCCCTTTGTAAGTTGGTCTTGGCTGAGACAGCAGGAGTGACCAGTAAAATATGCTTGAAAATGGGTGGGGTTAAAACAGGCTCTGGAGACTCTTAGTTTTCACCAGACCAGATTTCTTGATAAAACAGGAGAACTTTTTCAGGAACCTGCAGGTATCTGTATGACAACTTCCTGGAACAGGAACATTTTAGAAGACAATTAAAGGGAATTGGGAACTATGAATCTTTTAAGATACATTTGAAACTTGTTTATCCTGGACTATGAAGCCTGTGAAAGAGGCATGCCTATCTGTATTGTTAGTAGGAAACTTAACAAATGAAGTAATGAGTTACCAGTACCCTAAGTCATTAAATGCCATTATACTGATCTAAGAGGGATAAATGAACAGAAATGAGACAGCTTTTTTAGCTATTCAGGCAATCCCAAGCCTCTCCTTAGTCTTTGGTGAACACAAGCCTTAGAAACAGTGCTTGTCATTAGCTGCTGAGTCCAGGAGACCTGAAAATTTTACTGTGTGTGGGGATTTATTTCAACTGCCTTGGCAGAATGAGAAAATTGATTCCCTGGTGTAGTGTTCAGGAAGCTGATGCGGTAGAAGGCTGCTTTTTGCTGTGTGGGTGGCTTTGCCATACCCAAAGGCAAGCCTCCAGCTGGAAGGTCTTTTGTAAACATGTATCATCTTGAAGAAGATATAGGATGCTGCAGGAGCCTGGATGTCTCTGTGTTCAAAGCTCTTTTGTTAAATGCCATACTCGCAGATCTGTAAAGGCACTTGAGAATAAGGGTGCTATTACCTGTTAGTTATATTTAAATTAGACATATAAGTTAAAATTAGGTATATATAAATAATATGCAATTAATACCCAATTAATTACAGCTTACCAGTGTTAGTAAATGTAAGAAGATTAAAAGGAATATTTGAATAAGTCAAAAAATTTTGGAGGCAGAATGTCTCCTTGGTAGGTCCAACCCATGTGGATACTCTTATCATAGATGGTGCTGAGGTCATAATGTCGGCTACACATGTGTTTGTAGTTTTCCAGAGCTGTTGTAATGCGGAGTTACAAGTTTTACAGATTTTAAAACATGCACACATACACACAGAGAAATAAGACAAACATACTATGGTAACAAATACACATCCAAACATAGACATAAAGGCACAGTGTGACCACATTATTGTAACAGACAGACAAATAGAACTTTTTTTTTTTTTTTGTAATGCATGTCAGCTGACCAACGTAAAATCCTGGTATAGGTAGGTGGCAGAAGCCAGGGAAGCACATGGGTGGTCCCATTAAGGACCAGGTTAGCAGGCACTACAAGAAGGAATAGAAACATAAGAACAGAACACCTATACAGTTTCGGGGTGGAAGGACAGGGTTGTATAGAGTCCCAGCATGAGACAAACAGCAAAGAGCTGGAGAAGCGGGGAGGGGGAGTTGAGAAGGGGAATGAAAGTGGGAGCACAGCATCTAGAAACCATGGCTTTAGGGGGCTTGTTTGTTTGATGTTGGGCATTAAGGGATGTATGGTGAGATAGACCCAATTTAAAAGAATTTTTGTTTTTTGGCTTTGGAGCCTGTCCTGGAACTAGTTCTTTTGGACCAGGTTGGCTTCGAACTCACAGAGTCTACCTGCCTCTGCAGCCCAAGGGCATTTTGAGATCAGACCTTGAATCTTAAGTGCCCATTTTTACAAGTCTATAAATCTATACCTAGTCTGAGACTCAAAACCTACCACCATGCATTCACTGTGATAAGACTCTTGAGTCAAAAAACAGGGTTGTGAGAAGTCCAGGGAAGGATGTCTCCTGTCCAACAGAAACCCATGAGGGAGAGAGAGGACGGTCTTGCTCCTTAGTCAGGTTGGGGCCTGGCACCAGCCTGTAGCTTCAACAGACTGCCTGACAAATGAATAGGCTATGAGCCCTAGAGGCAACTACTTAGAAAAGGGGAACTTACCCAGAGGAAGCAGACCTTAGCTTGGTGGGGAGCATGGGTAAGAAGGGTATTTTCCGACATGTAGCCCTGGGCCAGTGGAAATAAGGGCCCCCTCGGTGGGACCTCCAGATATAAAGTTTTTGTATCCCGAAAGCTTCTCCATAATCCAAATCAAACCAAGTTAAAAAAAAAAAAAAAGCCCAGGTTTAATGGATGCCAGCGCCCACCTACAGGAAAACACAGAGAAGGGGAAGGAGAATTGAAAAGACCACGTGTTCGTTCTCTGAGGGTCAGTTAAAATAGCCTGTGGGAGTGGTCTTGACCCTCCCTGGGGAGGGGTCACCGATTGGTGGACTTTCTCAGAGGTGGTGTTTGGACTGAGACAGCTCCCAGGGTAGGTGGTTTGAAATGGAATTTTCCACCAAACAATTTTATTCTAGAAATGGTAATTCTAAAGTCTAAGAATTTGAGAATATTTATTAAGAATCAGCTACAATAGCTGTCAAATATATTAGCAGGAAGACAATTGTATGTGTTTATAGATATCTATGTCTTCTACTTTCTCTCTGTATGCATATGTGGGGGTGTAATAAAAATAAATTAGTCATAAATTAAAACACCAAGATGTTTTACAATGAAACAGAATCAACTTTACTCTTAAAGTGAACTCAAACAATGCTAAGTCTTGACAAATTTAGTTACCCCTCCCCCACAAAAATTTGCATAGTTTAATTCACATGCATGGTGAAAAAATTGCAAAATTCTCAGTTCTTAGACTTATTTTTCCCCATCTAATACCTCAATGAAGGAAGGATATATAATTGTACTCAGTAGTAATTAAATACTAACAACTCTGCAGTGACTGGAAATTGCTTAGCGGAGCATTTTATCACTGTCATAGTTTAGAACTGACAGCCTGTTTTGACAGTAAAAAACTGCCCAGTTTTAATAGATTTGTTTCATTGTTTCTAAGTCTGCGGCAGTTGATTGCTTGGGCTGGTGCTGGCCATTATTTTTATTCTCCCTTGTGGTAGCATTGATTACATCAATTTCTTACATTTTTTGCCAGGAGAAAGTACATATTTTTCTGAAGTCAGTGGTTTATCCTTAAACTTATTTTTCTTTTTCTCACTCATAAAAATAGCCAATAACAGAGTGCTGAGAGGGATAATTAATTTTTACATAAATTTGTTGGATTATTTATAAAGTCTTGTTGAAAAAATCATTAGTGATTTGGTGGCTGTCTGTAGGCATTTTGAGTTGCAGTTTCCATTGCAGGTTCTGAAGTTTTAATCAGAAGAATGGGGATCAACTGAGGCAAGCTGTGGTCTTTTAAGTAATATCAATCTGCTCAGGCTACATCCCATAAACTCATTGTTTTCTAATTTGTCCTTTCTTTATTGGTGAATTTAAATCTGTATTTATAGTTCACTGTCATTGCCTGAATAAATTCCAAATCAACAACAGTCACTCTTACCTAGATTCCCTATTATCACAGTTGATGCCAATAATTCAATTTACTTGGTAATTTATTTTTATTTTTGATTGTTTGGAAATTGTAGACATCCATATAATGTGCTTTGCTCAAACCCAACCACCATTTCCTCCTACAATTTTCCCTATACCTCTCTCTCTCTCTCTCTCTCTCTCTCTCACTGTATATATAGAGAGAGTAATATATATATATATATATACAGTGAGAGAGAGATATTGTACTAAGTTCACTCCATATATATATATGTGTATATATATATATATATATATATATATGTATATGTCCATGAGCATAGTTAACTAGAGTTTGAGTAGATTCTCAGGGCCACATTTGTGAAAGGGCCTAACTCTTCCTTTCTAAGTAGCAAGCAGGTTCCATAGTTCCTAAGCTTAGGGTAGGACCTCATGAGCTCCTGACCCACCCATGCTTTGATTTTGGCTGGCTTAATACTGCCCAAGTCTTATGCATTCAGTCACAATTTAGCCTCAGAAGTCTACTATTTCTGGATCCTACAGTCTTTCCTCTCCATCTTCTGCAATGATCCCAGTGGAAGAATGTTTCATGCATATGTTCCATATGACCTAAATAGATCCCTTGGGGAAGAATGTTCAATGTATATGTTTCATATCACTAGGTTATATAATTCCTGGATATATTCCCAAAGGATTCTACCTCATCCTGTTGTGATTCATATTTAACCATGCTTACAGCTGCACTATTCAAAATAATCCAAGAAGTGGAAACAGTCTAGATGGTCATAAATGATGAATATTAATGACAATTATGTGTATATATATTAGAATATTTTCAGTTGTAAAAAATATACTTATGAAATTCATAGGCAAATGAATGTTACTGAACATGATCATTCTGAGTGAGGTAACTAAAATTCGAAAAGGCAAATATAAGGCCCATTCCATAAGAAAAAAACCTAGACTTGGCATTGCTAAAGTGTCCAAGAATGAATAGGTCATGGGTCTACTGGAAAACCTATTGCTACATTGAAGTGAAATTCAGGAATTTGTGGGAATATTCTTTGAAGTTTTTAATGTTTTTGTTTAGCTAAGAAGCTCTAAAGGCAATGCATTTTTTTAAATAACATTACAACAAGATGTTAATGCAACTTTGACTGGGCACATTTTAACTTGTTAAGATCTTGCTTTAAAAATTATTCCAGGCCGGGCGATGGTGGCGCACGCCTTTAATCCCAGCACTCGGGAGGCAGAGGCAGGTGGATCTCTGTGAGTTCGAGACCAGCCTGGTCTA
>NC_022027.1:36993828-36999300 GCF_000317375.1 Microtus ochrogaster | reverse complement strand
ATGTGTTGACCTTCCCATTGCCTCCTGCAGTCAGTGTGCTCTTCTGTGATGAAGGGATATCTTATACCAGTGCCACCTATGAAATTGCCTATGAACCAATCTCTGTACCAGGTATAAAGTAATGTGAAACCAAATATAATTTTCAGCCACAATCAAAGACTATATAACACAGTTATTTTACTTAGCTATTTCAAATATTTAAGACATAGATTTTCTCTTAAAACTGTAAAATATTCTGATGTGCACTGAACTGAACTTGGAGCTGTGTCAAAGGCAGATGCTTTTAGGCATTTGCAGTAAGTTTGTAGCCTGCTGCCTTCTAAGTCTCCTATATAGAGATTAGTATTTGTAGTTGTTGAATTGGAGTCAAGGAAGGCTCCTTGCTAGAGCTTCCAGCATATGTGTGAATCTCTGCCTTGGCAACTGCTTCATCTAAATTAGACTCATAGAAAATGCCTATGGGATTTGATGATTAACTTAAATCAATTTAATGGATGAGAATAATCACAACTCTAATTTATGCCTTACAACAAATTATGTTTTTGAAATTTATGGATTAAAAGTTCAGAGCTAGGAAAATATTTTTCTCTTCCAATAAAAATATTGTTATGTTCATTAGAAATTTGAAATTTATATATTTAACTGCAGAAACTTTTTCAATTTAAATTTTTTGGAGAAAGTTCTTTACTATATTATTGCTTTATTTTTACAAATATCACATTAATGTGTATTTCTTTTGTTCAACCAATTATACAAAAGCCATGATTTTATTTTTTACCAAGGTAGGAAAAAGATTTTACTCTTAAGTTTACTAGAAAATTCTGTTTCTTATTAATTCCAATAAAGAGAACCAAACAAGAACATGTATAAACTATACAAAGTAATCATTGTTATAAAAATTATGAAATTTATATTCCCTTATTGAGAAGGCCTTAAGTCCTATTAGAGATCTGTTGATTACCACCACGGTGTGCATGCTATTATTGAACTTTTGAAGTTATCATGCCATGCTATAGTTGTGGTTCATAGGTGCCTGGTAGCAATATGGCTTGTTTTCCACACTAAAAAGCTTGTATGCTGCCTTCTGTTATAATGACAGTTAGTCCCTCCAGAATGAAGCTGTTGAATCAAACCCAATTTGTGTCCTCTGGGTCTGATGTGCATGGTGTCTTCAACAATATATACTCCCTCCTCTGGGACAACCAAGAAAAAGAGCAACCGGCTATATAATATTTTGTGAGTTTCCTAGACAACCCTGACAAACAAATCAAAAGAAGGCTTCTCAACCTGGTTTTGAGATTTTATGGATGGTCTTTGGCTCTTTCTTAGCTCAGAAGGGAAAGTTTTGTTTAGACTATACATTTATATGTATACATAGACTGAAGTGTCTTATAGGAATTCTTATCTATACAGTTAACAGTATGTTTGCATACAACTTTCTCAGACATCCTACTGTTATTTTACCTTCACTTCTCTTTCTTCTGCACTTATTTGTAGACAGAGTTTTCCTGTCTCATAACTGCTCTCAAATAAATACACGGAGGCTTAGGCTTATATATATTATGAGTCCTCAGCCAATAGCTCAGTCTTATTACTAACTAATTCTTACATTTTAAGTTATCCCATATTCCTTACTTATGCTCTGCCACATGAAGGTAACTTTATTAGCTCCCTCTGGGTCTGGCTGGGACTTTAGATTTCACCGTTCATCTTTGTCTTAGTCTGACTGTCCTGCCTAACCTTATTCTGTCCAGGTTTTGGCCAGTCCGTTTCTTTATTAAACCAATCAAGGTGACATATATTCAGAGTGTAAAGGAATATTCCACAGCATTCATCTCCCTCAGCCTTCCATAACTAAAGCATCTGTTTCCCCCACTTCTCGCTTCCAATCACTTTTATTCTGCTATTCTCTCTATTGTCTGCTACCCTGCCCCAGACCCAGGATTGCTCTCTTTTTTTCTTTTCTGTTTCTGCACCTACTCCTGGCTATATACTCTCATTGAAGATTTGAAGCTAGGAGCCTCAGATGGGAAAGAAAGTGAAAAGTTTCTTTTTCTCTGTTTGAGTTACCACTCTCTCAATATGATCTTTTTATAAATTTCATTCGATTACCTGAAAATTTAGTGATTTCATATTTCTTTACAGCTGAATAGTATTCCATATTGTATATGTACCACATTTTCATTATCCATTCATTGGTCAAAGCACATTTAGATTGTTTTGACTTTCTAGCGTTAGTATAACACTTAAAAATATAACTGAGCAAGTATCTGTGGGGTATGATTCTGAGTTGTGGGCACGTGCAAGGAGTGGTATGGTTGGGTCGGATGATAGATTAATATTTATTTCTGGAATATTTCTCACAGCAATTTCCAGAGGGCCTGCACCAGTTTGCAGTGAATGAGGGTTCCCTTTCCTCCACATCCTCTCCAGTTCTTGTCAGTTGTATTGTTGGGCTACGCCATTGTGACTGGAATAGAATGAAATCTCACAGTTGTCTTGATTTGCATTCTCCTAATTACCAAAAACAATAATTATGTTAGCTGTTACTTAGCTTTTATTGTTTTTCTTTTGAGAACTTTGTTCAGATCACAGGGCATTATTTGCTTTCTTTCTTTCTCTTCTTTTTTTTGGGGGGTCTCTTTGTTGAGTTTTTTGTACATGCTAGATATTAACCCTCTCTCGGATGTTTATTCCTTTTCAAATGCTCCTGTTGCCGTATTTTTTTAACCAATGATTTAAACTATTATTTATATTTTACACTTTACCTCTGTTTGTGAGCCCTCTAACAAGATGTCTTAAATTTTTGTTGTTTTTTTTTTTCAAGACAAAGTTTCTCTGTAGTTTTGGTGCCTGTTCTGGAACTAGCTCTTGTAGACCAGGCTGGCCTCTAACTCACAGAGATCTGCCTGCCTCTGCCTCCCGAGTTCTGGGATAAAAGACGTGTGCCACCACCTCCCTGCTAAGATGTCTTAATTAATATGTTCCCCCACTCCAACCCATCACACAATCTTTCATTCCCTTTCTAGCTCCTAAGTTCTCTCTTTCCTCCCCTGTCCTTCAAATCCCTTTAGGCATCGTGCAAAGGAAGAGTGGAAGTTCTCTTACCATTTCTTTATTCTATTAATTCTTATCATATTTACTTTTTAATCAAGACTCATTTAGAGGTGCCATTGATGCCTTCCTTGCCTTTCTTACTCAATTTTCTGGTGCAAGAACTACTTCTACCATTACCATAGGAAATTAAGTAAATTCTCTCACAGCACTGTCTACACGTAGTATTCAATACATTTCCAAGGAGAAGGCCAAATAAATATTTTGAAGAACTTCAAATACTACAGTCTTTTCAGTCTTCAGGTTACATATAAGTTTTAAGATAAATTTTAACAAATTGACAACTTTTTAGAAACCAGAATCTAATCTGATAGACTGAACATTGCAGCAGGATAGAAGCTCCTTCATTTTAGATTCTAATATGAAATTCACCTTTTCAAGGATAACCATTATCCTGTCTTTTATCAGCATATATTACTTTCAAATGTTCTGTGCCTTACAAAATGGAAGTATATTAGTCATACACTTTTGTGTCTGACATCTTTTACTAAGATTTATTGTTATTGTTGGTTTATGTTTTAATACATCAAAAAGGTGTCTACTTAAATAGCAATATCATTTAGTCATATAGTAGTTTGGTGAAATAAAGACTAATGCTTTTGGAAGGATTCCGATAGAAGATGCATCTGTGTATTCATTTTTGCTAGATATGATTATCTATAAATATAAATGGCAATTTTTGATCAGAACATATGAAAACACTGTACTTTAAAGATAAACCTATGTTTTCTAAAGTGAGTATAAAATTAACACAACATACATGCTGTTTATTAGAAAATAATATACTTTACCATCACATATAATTAATAATTACCACATACAATAATAATACCACTATATCTCCCAGTCCACTTATACATTTCTCATATTTCATATTACCAAGCATATCTTAGCAACTTTTTAAATCACATATGATGTAATTTTATGAATTATATTAAAATTGTATGTACTTAAAGGCTTAAAACCTTCCCTATTTTGGTTGTTATAGTCACTAAGTATCAAAAGTCCAGTCATAGCTTAGATGCCTCCTTAGGTCAAGACCCAGAAGGCTATAATCTAGGTGTTAGACATCTGTGTGATTGTATCGGGGATCTATTGGAGAATCATCAGCTTTGAAGACCACAGAGATTATTGATACCATTAATTGAGTGCATTGCTGAGGACCATAGGTTTGGTTGCTTGGAGAATAAGGACATTTTCAACATTGGTCTCCTAAAGGTCTTGCAACCTGACTGATATTTTTATAAATAGGTTGGTGTTTCTTGTCACATGTCCCTTTCTTTGATGGCAGCTTATATAAAATCACAAAAATCAATGGAATCTGTGAGGTAGGAAGATGTTACTATGCATAAGGTCAAAGGAGTAGCAACCTATCCCATGTGAGATTTCCTTGTATATGAGCAAGTTGTTAATCTTCCCAAGTACTAAGGAGGAGAATATACAAGAGGATGGGGACTGAAGAGACAGGATCTTGGTGAGGGCTGATCTCCTTATGCTTTGTTAGATCCCACAAGACAGTGAATATTACTAAGTTAAACCCAGTTTGATTTATTTATAAGTTTCCCCTCTGAGATATTTTGTTTCTATTTTTGCATTTCTTGGCTGAATTTCTTTATACAGGAGGTTTATCATTCATTTTTTGACTTGGTTATAGTTTTCACATATAGTTTCACATATATGTTCCATGAAACATCATATTTGTTCAGTTTCCAAGAAAATTATTTCTCCATTTTCACATCCCATTTTACTATAGAGTTCTAGAATGTTTACCTAATTTCTTTTTTCTGAACTTTAAACATGTTATGTTGCTACCTTGGGGAATATCAGTGTTTTCACCTGTACAGCCAGCTGTCAACCTTATTATTGCTTTTCCCTTTCTAGATGCTTTTCTATTTTCTGAATATCTTATGCTCCATTTTCTGTTTCAGCATTTTTTCACTCTATGAAGTTGTTGCAGTATTAAAGACTTATTTTTTATGTTATGCCCATCCAAATCCTCCCATTATCCTCCTTTTAAATTCATTTACTCTTTTTCTTTGTGTGTGTATGTGTGTGTATACTTGTTATGGTATTTATAAGTATATTACTGGATCAAATTAAAATGGTCATTATGTACTTGGTTGTCAAACTGAGCATTTAAACATGGGAAAACCTACCAAGGGGCCTACTTCTGAAGAAATCTGACTCCCCTCCTTTTCCCAGACACGAACTTCCTTTTCTTCTTCAACAAGGAATGGGTCTAAGAGTCCTACCCTACCCAAGCTGAACTGTGAGCCCATGCATTCTTTTTTTTTTCTTTTTTTTTTTGCTGGTTTTTATTTTTTTATTTTTATTTTTTTAATTTATTTATTTATTAAA
>NC_022027.1:36988462-36993461 GCF_000317375.1 Microtus ochrogaster | reverse complement strand
ATTCTTAATCAGGTAACCACAGCTGGAGAGTTCTCAGGTACAATGTCTCTGTTCAGAAGACACTGCTTCACGTCAGTCACCCCAGTGATCTGAGCCTTGAGTATAAAGAATCCATTATCTATGGCCTATTTGGGGTAGGACCATCCATCAACACTTTTTGTCTAATGGTTCACTAGTTGTGCTTCTCTGTACGCAATACTGTCCTCTCCAAAGAGAATCACTCATAAGGGGTGAAAACAGTACCTACTATAATTATTAGGATGAGTATTTAGATGGCAGTTGAATGAGATATCACCTTAGGAAACTGGCAGTAGTAGGTTCTTCTCAAGGATCCATGATCTTTCAAGCCATGGTTTCTTGGATTTGTAAACAATGGGAGCCTTGAATCTCATTCTGCTGCGTACATCTCAAGTCCACCCAGAAAGACAGCTCTTTGTATCTGCAAATTATTAGTGCCACTATAGCACCACAAGGAAACTTATCCTGTTAAGCTATTATTGTGGTATATAGTATTTAGAGCTGGGTGTGTCTGTTAATAACTTCTCTCCAAGCAGCTTGCAGAACTCAAATTCTAAGACAGGAGGCCATAAGGGAGGAGGCAGCAGGGAGGAGGTATTCAGAGCACATGAAGTTTCCTGAGTCCTGTGTGTGGTGACCTCAGCGATGAGGTCTTTCACTCGAGTTCTGGAAGACTTTGTTTCTTATACTCAATGGAATGGGAAGATTTTATTTTGCTGTTTTTAATTAACATTAACTCTTAGTTTTAAGGCTAACATGAAAACTACATATTCAGTACTTTAATCATAATGTATCTCAAAAAAAAATCCCAAGAACTGACATTATCAGTTTTCATCTGCTGTTTTATTTCTAAATTTTTATTTATCTAAAATTTATTTTTTCCAGTTTCTCTTGATGATTTTAAATATGATTCTTATATGTTTCATCTATTTTTTATTGTTTCATTAAGGGTATCAGTCAGCTCTAAATTAGTGCTATCTACCAAAATGCATGAGCCAAATTTATTTAAATATTATAGATAAACTTGCTTTAATTACATTCATTTTGAATATAATAAGAGATAGATAATTTCCCTCATATTCTCCCTATCATTATTAATACATTTTCAGGTCTTAGTTTTTCACAGTGGGTGTTATATTTATTACCATCAGGAAAAGTTAAAAAGACTTTCAAGAGCTTAAGGAAATGAGCCTGGTAAGAATGAAGTGAATCCATAATGATTCAAATACAGATATCACTGAGTCCTTTGGGAGAGCATTCTAGAATTCTAATTCATCTACCAAATTCTGTGTATTCAAATTTCAAGACTCTGAGATGTGCCTTACATTTTACTGTTTTGGGAACCGTGGGTATATTATTTCTTTTTACCAAGTCAATTTAGTGGTTCTATTAGAATCTTTGTAAAAGTAGGCACAGCCTAGATCAAAGCAGGGATCTAATGTTTCTTGATCCTTCAAAGATTTGTACAAAATCTGTGGTTTAACTATCTGTATCCAATGTGATGGACAGAAAGCGCTTAAACACTTCAGCTTTCCATTTGCTGATGTCATTTGCATCTGGAATGTCCCCAAAAGCTCAGGCTTTGATCACATGTTCATCCAGAGATACTGTCCTGTGAGCTTCTGGACCCCATAGCCCTGGTTGGTGTATTTGATCACTTGCAACAGGGTTTGCAGTTTACACACCTGCTTCTGATCTGGGTGGTAGTCTCAGCACTCCAGAGGCAGAAGCAGGTAGATCTCTGTGAGTTGGAGGTCATCTTAGTCTACAGGAGCTAGTGCCAGGACAACTCCAAAGCTATAGCAAAACCCTGTCTCAAAAACAAACAAACAAACAAACAAACAAACAGCAAAAAAACAACCCACTTCTGGTTTCAGCCTGTGTTCTGTGCTTCCCAGTTGTCGAGTATGCTAGAACCAAACTCCGGCCCCTTGGATGGTGCTACCCCTTTTGCCATGCCTTTCCCTCCAGGGGATATTGTACTCTCTGTACATTCAATAAAAGTATTACTGTTACTAAATCCTTTCTGTCAGGTAGTAGTGACAGACATGGGAAAATTAACTTCTAAATGAGGAAACACCTGATCTGACCTTTCTGCGCCTCAGAGTCTGCATCTGAATCGTAAAGTAATAATAAGGCCTCTACCAGTTTTTGTTAGCTTTCAGCACGGTCTCTCTAACTATGTGGCTTCCAGTAAGCTGATACCATACCTAGCTTCACTCTTTACTTTGGATGTTTGAATGTAGATAGGAGAACTTTCCACATGACTATCTGAAACTTTCTAATAGATCCTCAGAGAACATATTTTTCACTGAACTTTGTTCTGATTACCAAACATAAATAGGTCTCTTCTGAGTTCCTGGGCCCATTACATCACTGATTGGGGGGCAATTTCTCTAATTAAGAGAAATATCTGATGATAGAATCAGTATGTTCAATAATTACACCAAAACTCTCAACAGAATCCACATAAAATATTGCTTGTTGACCAAATATATCTTCTTCACCCATAGAATAGAACATTGCAGCAGCAAAATCTTTGTGGAAGAGGGGTTGTTAGTGAAAGCTGCATTACCTACATGGAACCAGACTATAAAAGTCCATCTCATCTGTCATCAGCATGTGTGTTCTTAATTTTAGTTGTCTAATGTGTTAGATAACTTACTTATAAAAAGGTGCTTTTAGAGTATAATATATAAGTAGCTAAGGTACTGTCATCCTTTACTTTTCCCAGATTAAAAGTCTACACAGAGAATAGTTGATGAATGATTAGTTCTTCCTTATATAAGAAAGTATTTCTCATTTTCATGGAATCAATAATGAGATGTGTGAAAAAAAAGGTGTTATTAAGATAGTAGTTCATAATATTTTTGAAGTGTTTTAAATAATTGTGTATTATCAATATTTATGCTCAGAACAAGCTCCTTAGCATTTTAAATCTCATTTAGAAGGGTTTGTATCCATGTTCCATTATGCATCCAATGGTTTTGATTTTTAATTTGATTTCCAAATAGTATATATCACCTGTGGTTGGACTGGTTTATCTCACTATGTTAAAGGTCACAGAGAATGATGAGTCATTACCAGACTTAAATGGCTGATTTAGGGTACTGAGAAAATATTTGTGCTTGTTCATGAATTTGTATTAGAAGAGGCATATTGTTCTAGCGTTCACATCTACATGCAAATGTGCACTGTGTCGCAATAATAAGGCTCGATCTGAATGTTCCACTAGTTCAGAGGCTCACTGCATCATTTCAAATGTTGGAAAGTACTTAAACAAGAGAATGGACATTAAGATGCCAGAAAATGGCAAGAGAAGTAATTTCTGGTGAGAGAGGAAAAAGATGGAAGTTAAAAAATTCTATGAAATATTTATAGGTTTTACACGTTTCATTCTAATAAGAATGCAAATATTGCAAATGCTTTCTCCTCATGCAGTACTGACATTTACCAAATAGAATTCTGCTATTTGACCTCCTTCTGTAAACATTGACATTGTACTCACATTTATAATAGATTTCTGTCTGTCTTACTGCAGTTGAATGTCCCCACCGGGAATGTTATTAGTTATTATGGCTGAAAATGCACCTGCACCAGCTGTGTGGCTGAGCATAAAAAAGGCACCAGCCAAAATCCCTGAGTCTCTTAACAGACCTTTGTTGCGTTTCTGCCATGGAACCAACATCCATCCTGAAACAGCAGGAAGGAAAACTTCCTCCAAAGCTTCATTTCCATAGAAATGGGGATCTGACTTGTATTCGCATTTTCTTCCTGGCAGTATCTGATGTCCCCTTCCTTGAATCCCAATCTTTAACTTTTATCCATTAGCTGCAGAGGGTCTCAGGTTATGTTAGTTAAAAATAATTGGAAAAAGAGCATGAAATCAATTGAATCATAAGAACATAGAAATGTTAAGGGAAAAAAAATCAATATAATCAAGTTTATGAGAAAGCCCCCACAGAATGGGGAAAGTATAACTTTGGTCTAGTTTTTAAAGTTATTGAACCATTAACACAGATTGCAATACCGGGTTGTTATTTGAGATCAGAAGTTGTTTTCCAAAAGGAATTTCTTATTTTTGTGTAGCCCTTGTGGTAGATCTATTTCAATTTTTTTCAAGATCGAATAGATGAGAACAGATCAAATGAGAATATAAATGTTAAGAAGAGTTCTCTTCATTGCCTGACATGAAAGGAACAGGAACCCAAATAGGAATGGAGCTAAGTCTTTGTAGATATGGCCTCAATGAATGGTCATTTGAAAACTGCCAAACTTTAATAAGATAATTTGAAAAGTTAATTTCTTATCCCTGGATGATTCTAGTTTCTGAGTCAAGTAGTCAAATTTATAAGATAAATTTATTTTCAGTACATATAAATATTTCTACACATCATACCATAAACCTAACATTGAGTGTGCTGATACTTCTCTAGGTTGACTGAAAAGAACATTAGCCTAATTTCTAGTAACAGTCTATAAACATCTGTCCTTATGCCCACAGGTTAGTGTAGTCCTAATCCCTCATCAAGGAAACTTCTCTTTGCAATAGATGGAGATCGTTACAGAAAATCACAATCAATCAAGTTGCAGGGTTTTGGAGCCCAGTCCTAAGTGATACATCTACAAAACCCTCTCCCACCTAATGCTCAGAGAACAATGAGGGGAAGGCTGGTAGAAAGTTTGTAGGGACTAGAAGACCAAGGACTCTGCTGTAGGAGTGCAGCTCCTCATAATACCCGAGGCACTGTTTGTAGTCTCACTAACTTGACTGTCCAAATATGAGATGAACAAGGAGACACCAATATACTGGGTGGAGAAAATCCCATGAGGCCTCAAACATACATAAAGAACTATAGGGAACTGAGGAAAGCTGAGAGTAGAGCAGGTGATATCTCCTAAGGAAGAGCGCATCAATTAGTTATCCAATATCAATTAGTTATCCAATATCAATTAGTTATCCAATATCAATTAGTTATCC
>NC_022027.1:36978530-36987927 GCF_000317375.1 Microtus ochrogaster | reverse complement strand
TCCAGCCCCCATAGGTCATGATTTTTAATGTATATGTGAGAGAGGAAATGGAAGGAAAAAATGTGATTGAATTATAATCTCAAAAATTAAAAAAATGCTTTTATAGAAAGGAAACATTGTATTTATATGATTTTAAAAGAGTATAAATTCAAGTTTTTGGATTCAGCTTTTAAGTTTTATTTTATTTTTTTTACATTTATTATTACATATGTATTTATTTTATTAAGGAAACACATACATTATGGTATTCATGTGGAAGTTTGATGATAAGTTGCTAAATTGGTACTCTCTCTACCATATAAGTCCCAATTCCTGGGCACAGAACTCAGATAATCAGATTTGAAAGAAAATATCTTTACCAACTGAGACAGCCCCCGGGATCCCTAGATTCAATTTTTAAACTTTTTTTTAAAATGTAGTTTTGTGTGCATGAATATGTTTGTTCACATCAGTGCAGCAGTACAAAGAGGCCAGAGCTGTCTTTTCCCTTGACCTGAAGGGACACTTATGAGTCACCCGACATGGATGCTGGCAACCAAATGCAGGTCCTCAGTCCTACTTGCGAAAACACTTCTTTAGCTCCCAGTTGTGTCTGCTTTTTATCTCTGAAAGAGCTTGTTTTTTTTTTTTGTTTGTTTTTTTTTTTCTCAAAGATTTAAGAAGAAAGATCACCAAGGCAAGTTGTCAGGGCCAAATTAACTATAGCAAGCTTTTTTGTTTGTGTACACAGGCTGCCTCCCCTAAAGGAAGGGTTCAAGAGGTCAGTCGTGGACATAAAAAAGAATGTTTTTATAGAATGGGGGTAGGGAGTTTCCAAAAGAAAATATTTGTTATGCAAAATTGGGTCTGTTATAGGAGCTCAATATAACAAGGTGCTCATAACAGGGTTGTTTTAACAAAGTAGTCATAACCTTTAGAAAGAAAGGTAAGGTTGCATGGCACTCATTACAATTTTTTAAAACAAAGAAATAATTACCATTTCCTGAAACAGGTAGTACAGAATCATTTGTACTGAAGGTTACAGGTTGGACGTAGACCAATCCTTGAGAAACAGAGGGTTAATCATAAAAAGAATGAGCATAATTATAATTTGTCTCTACTAAGAGAAAGCTTTTAAGCCCAAGATGTATTGATCTCTTGCCATCATCAAAAAATAAAAAAAACATTTACGAGTAATCTTGCAAAGCATATAATTTAGTATATGGTACTAAATTATAATGGTATTTACTTGAATTAATTTACCCTTGATAAAATAATTTTGAATGGAAATGAGAATAAATTAATGTAATGAATCAAATTTATTCTTTATTCTTTTCAAAAAATAAAAAGCATATATCCTCACTTGACTTTCTTTATGGTATTTCTAAATATCATATTTATGATTGCTTGAAAAATCTAATTCAAACATATGTCAATATTAGATTTTGGTAAAAAGTTAGTATTTGTCTTAGTTAAGGTTTCTATTGTTGTGAAGAGACACCATGACCATAACAACATTTATAAAGGAAAACAGTGAATTGGGAGTGTTTGCTTCTAGTTTCATAGGTTCAGTCCATTATCGTCATGGGGAGGAGCATGCAGCATGCAGGTAGACATGGTGCTGGAGCTGAAATTCTACATCTTGCTGGCAACAGAAAATTGACTGAGACAGTAGACAGCAGCCTGAGCATAGGAAACCTCAAAATCTGACCATACAGCGACACATTTCCTCCAACAAGGATAAATTCACTCCAACAAAGCTGTACCTTTTAATAGTGCCACACCCTATGATCTTACGAAGGTCAATTACATACAAATTACCATATTCCACTCCCTGGTCTCTATAAACTTGTAATAATACCCTAATGAAAAATGCCTTTAGTCCAACTTCAAAAGTCCCCATAGTTTATAGTAGTCTCAACCTTGTTTAAAAGTCTAAAGTTCAAAGTCTCTTCTGAGATTCAAGAAATCTCTTTAACTGTAGCAGTTCTTGGCAGGAGTGCAATGACTCTGGCATCTCCAACATCTTGGGTTCTTAAAGGCAAGCCAGGCTTTAACTTCACAGCCTCACTCAATGAAGTCTCTACGAGGACTCAATTCCGGGACATGCTTGGCACATGCTTGACCTCAGAAGGCTTCTTTTGGCATTGAAGGAAATTCCATAACCTGTTTCTTCTGTCCTCAACTCTAAAGCCAGAGACATGTGGGCAAGGGTGCCAAGTTCTTTTGCTGACTGGGGCTGGAATTTTGCCCCTTCATTCAATTACATCTCCACCATTTTTTATCTTTCACTACCTAAGATTGGATTTCTTTAAACTGGCTCTGTGTATCACTGCCTTTCCAGTGTAGGAGTTAAGGTATGTCCTATCACACATGGCTCTAAGTTTTTCTTTTGTTCCTTTTCAAAAGTTGGAAACTCAGTTGGGTGGGTTCTTGCTCCAAGGTTACCACTCTCTTTATTTCATCTCTTAATTCGTGTATCTCCTTGAGCAAAGGGCTTAGTTCCATTCCATTTTTTGGCATTCCCTTTCTCCTTAAATTTTACATATTGTAATTCACCCTGCTCAAATTATTTTCCCTTTATAAATCTTCATTGGTGTTACCACTAATAACCACACAACAGAGGCTACAAGACTGTTTTGATTTCCTATTCCAAGGAGATTAATCAAAGATTCTTAACGTTAGTTGCAGGCAAGATTTTTGAACAAGGTCAAAAGGCAGAGACTTTCTTTACCAAAATGTCACAAGAATGGTCTTGAGGAAGCATATTAAAATTCTTCTCCTCTGAAACAACTAGCTTGAGCACCCGACAGTTCATCAAATCAAACTCCGCACCATGGATTTCCACCCTTTTACTGGCATGGGCCATTGAGCAGTACTTAAAACATTCAACTGCTTTTCAATTCCACAGTCCCTGTTAATCTCACTGATTGAGAATAAAAATATTACTATGATTTAAAGTCAAATTTGAAGTAAGATTTAATTAAATAAGAGGCCAGGAGGATGGGCTCTGACCAGGTCCATCTCTGGCTTCCCTGAAAAATGACCCCAGTTTACCATTTGCAGTGGCTTGAGTATTTCCTATCAGGTCCAATCTTCAAGCATAGATCCTGTTGTATTTCCTGCCTGTTTCCTATCAGGGGCAAACGTACATCTTAATGTATTTCTAGGCTGTGAATACTCTGCCAACATGTAGTCAAACATAGGCACTGCAGCTTGCTCAAACAAACATGTTTATGGGAATGAAAACATGTGAAATTGTATCTCCCATAAATAATAGCCTCTAACGTTTTAGGAACTACCTGTCCTTTGGTAATAGGTTGGCATATCAAAGACATTTTTATTTCATGGATCTCTAAGATATAGTAATTAAAATTTAAAATTTGGGTCTCACATTCCCTCCTTGAGATGTACTCTAGGTCAAATTACTGACTCTGTGATAGGTAACTATTTATATTGGTATCTAATACCATAGGTTAATGTTACCAGATGAAAATTATTATTTAGTTAAGGGATCAATGATTAATAGCCAACAGCAATTAACAGAAGTAGAAAGGCCAAAGGCCTCTAGATAACATCAGAATTATCTAGAAGGAACCTGGAAATAAGAATGGTGACCAGTTATCTACTTCATCTCGAGTCCTTTTTTTTTTTTTTTGCAATAATTTTTTTTCAAGTGCTGACAGATTATTTGTAATGATTCCAGAGTGGTTATATAGAAACAGCAGCTTTCTCTGTTTTACATAGATCAGGTTTATTACCCGTAATCCTAGAGAACTATTTCAGCTAAGGAATCTTCCTGTTGATAAATATAAGTGTACTTGATTTTTACAGGTATCTTTTCTTGTGTGCAATTGGCCCTATTACTTTCCATTTTTTCCCCTTTCCCTGGGAGTTTCCCTTTGATCTCACATTTCAGCCTGCTGAGGGACAAAGGGTCTTGTATTCTCTTCTGTATATATGTCCTGCTCAAACTAGAACATTCATGTCAGGGTCCAGAAAGAATATAATGCTAGTCAAAGGCAATGAGGGAATTCAGGTAATGGGTCATACATCAGAGCATCCGGTTGGCTGATTCAGCTGCAGAGACAGGGAACATTCACATTGGCTGTACTGGTCCATAGTAGCTTTCAGAAAGTTCAGAGCTCACAGTCATTTAGATCAGGTTGTAGTCGCTTTCTAATGCTTAGATAGTATCTGTCAACCAAGGGTAAACCTTCTGAGACAAATATAGAATAGGGACAGAAGTTAAAATTTAGGAATGCAAAGGAAATATTCCATTTGGAACTTTTGGGCACATAGTCCTAGTAATTGGGGAAGGTGAGGAGTCCCAAAACCAGGAAAGAGAGAAACACCATCCTCATGAATAGACAGATGTGGAGACTTAGGCTGTACTTATTGGGAGCCCCACTGATCTATGAGAAGTAGATCTAAGTCTTATGATTCCCTCAATTTGCTGAAGCTTACTTACATGATTATTTTTTGTTTACACAAAAGCAGAAAAGATTTAGAAGAATTAACATTTCCAATTTTTACTGAAATTCACATTGAAGACGAAGCAGGTAATAGATGTATGTAAAAATGATGAAGAAAGCACACCTTTCAGTCTTGGTAAAAGCTATCAATTTGGGTTAAAAACTATGCACAGTTTTTCCTCTGTCTAGAGAGCTAGATATAGATTGGACAGCGTTCTCTTTGGCCTGATGAGACACACCTTTAAGTTTATACTTAGAAGATAATTAGGAAATTTAAAATCATGAACTTGTGATGAAACAGTAAATTGTCACTGTTCTTCCAGCTTATCAGAATTATACTAATGTTAAAACTCTGAACTTCTAAAATCCTAGTGTAATAATAGTGTAGAAGGTAGCCATGTAAGCTGTTAAGAATAATTAAGAACTACAAGTTAACAGATTACAATAATTCATTATCTTTCAAAAACTAAAACTTGCAGGGGTAGTGCTTATGAGCAGGGACTCAGGGAGCCTAGAGGCTAGCATTGTCCTTGACAAGTTAATAGGCAACAGAGCCAGAAGTTTACAGATGGGCCACAAATTCCTTTTACCAGCGATAAGGAGAATGACTTCCATTTTAGCTAACAGGAAATTTCATCAAGTCCCCGAGGGAATATGTGCTTTCCTCAAATCCTGATTTAGGAAAAAGGACTTCATAGCTTGATCTCTGTTAAGTTTGAGCCTTAAAAAATAACAATTTCTCATTTGAAGCTCCTTTTAGTATCAAAATAAAACTTTTAACTCATAAACACAGTCCACAGAGAGACTCGGAACTATCTTGATCCTTTTATAGTATACCATTACAGACTATAACAGATTCATATGTGACTCAGGTTATTGAAATAGCTTACGCATAACTAAGGTAGTAAAGATAAGGAGTCTACATATATATTCTCAAGCATGAATAGACCTTAGGTAAAAAGAGACATTCTCTAAGCCAGCAGATTCATATTTTCTAATGCTGGTACCCTTCAATACAATTCCCCATGTTGTACTGCTTCATCATAATATAGGAACATGCCAATTTCTGGTATTTAGTATTTGTTGTTCATAGGTTTGTGTAGTAGTAGGAGTGGCGGGGCTGCATACCCAACACCCGAGGCATAGCTGCTCGGCTAGCTTATGCCCCAAAATAATTACCGGACACTGTATTCTTTTAAACACCGCTTGGCCCATTTCTATCTAGCCTCTTCTAGGCTAATTCTCGCACCTGGACTAGCCCATTTCTGATCATCTGTGTAGCGCCCCTAGGTGCGCTTACGGGGAAGATTCTAGCCTATGTCCATCCTGGGTCAGAGCTTCATTGCATGCCTCTGGCCTGGCGAGGGGAGCATGGCGTCTCTCTGAGGCGTCTGCTCCCAAGAGGAGAGCTGTCGAGTCTGAGCTCACTTCCTCTTCCTCCCAGCTTTCTGTTCTGTTTACTCCACCTACCTATGTTCTAAACAATAAAATGGGCCAAGGCAGTTCCTTTATTAGCCAATGACCTTCCTCCATCAGGTTTGGTTTTCACTTTTAGCCTTTTATTTATTTACTTATTTTTAAATTCAAATATGAATAATATAAGACATTTTATAAACTTAAATTTGTCTCATAACCTTATACATACAAATATTTTAAAAATAAAGAAAAGCAGCTTTTTAATTTAAATTTACTGTAAATGTCAAAAATTTCATCTAAAAGAACTTGGAAATCTGTCACATTTACACTCCTGCAATATCAAAAATGAAAAATCTCTTGTTTTATTTTGAGAGGGAAAAAAGAGTGCAGAATCACAATCTTCATGAAACAAAACCAAGCTCCAACAGTGCAAAGAATTCAAAGCACAGTATCTGGGATTCATTGACCAAATTTTAGGCTTTCTCAAGGGTTGAGCCACCTCCTCAGTTTCACCCTCTGCAGCTTGCCTTCTAGATCACTTCTTGCTCTAGTTCTTGGTGGCTGGTGCTTCTGATGGACTATCACATGGCATTAGCATTTCCAAAACTGCTACTTGCAACCTGGCTCTCTTTAGTAGCTCTATCCCTGCCACTCATTGGCAAGGCTCAGCTGTTTCCTGTGTCATTTCCATGTCTTTAAAGCTGATATTACCTGGGTGATTTTTATATTACAAAGTTTGGAAGCCAGCAAAAGGCACAGTCTTGCATATAAAAGCATAGAGGTACAGACTTAATACATTATTAAACAAGAATTGTTTTATTGTCTTTAAACCCTATCTTTCATAAACCCTATTTTCAGGGCAGGATAGGAATTATCATACAACAAAATCTGCTTCAATTAAAATATCTTGGAGCCCTGCTGCTGCCTACTTGGTAGGCAGAATCCTTGTGGTCATCTTTAATCAAAATGACATGAGAATCACATGATATCCATCTTCTCTAATCCTAGCAAAGATGGCTGTCAGCAATGAGGATGCCTAAAGATAAAGTCACATGACATCTTTCCTCTCCAGTCCTAACAAAGACAGCTGTCAGTGTGTAGCTGTCTAATGATAGTGAAGTCACATGACACCCACCTACTCCAATCCTAGAAAAGATGGTGAACAGTCACGTGGCTGCCTAAAGATGGTGTCAAACCACATGTTACTTATTTCCAGAAATGCAATCATATCACATGGTTCCTTTAAGATTACCTATGCATAGATTTTTAACTATCAGCTCCCAGTCTTACTAGTTTTGTTATTTTTTTTGATAGATCTTATAGACTTTTAGCCATATCCAATAAACTTACAAATTTTGAGGTACAGACAGTTTATATAAACCAAGTTTAATTTTTTTAGCTGTTTTGGTTTGCTTTTTCCCCTATCAGTGCACCAAAGGGTTCAGACTGACAAAGGACATAAAAGGAACCTTTAAAATTAAACATGACTGAGTCTAGAGAAAGGAGAGTTGTAACCCAACTCCACAACCAGCTTTCCAATAAAATAGAATAACATAGGATAATGTAAAGTTACGCACACCTGTAAATGGAAATTTTCTGTCCCGACCAGTCCTTCAGTCATTCCTCAATCCCCTCCCCCACAAAAAGAAAAAAAACACAGAGTCTTATATTAACTATAAACTGTTTGGCCTATTAGCTCAGGTTAGTAATGTCATTCCCTATGAGATTATGGGGAACAATTACATTCGAAATAACTAACACATTATTTTTTTTTATTTCATTTCATTCACCCAATATGAATAGAATGCAATGAAAGAAGATTGTATTTGCATCTGAAGAAATTATCTTGACTCTTGGAAAATTTGAAAAAAAAATCGGTAGGGCTGGTCCATCACAGAAATTAATGCTGCAGTTTCTCTGATGAATATGCATTTGTTATAGAATTTTGTTGGCTTAAGGTCTCAAATGAAGAAAAGAGAAACTTTGATCAATATACATAAAATTGTAGGTGTAGTATATAGCTAAAAACTCAAGTAATAGGGCCCAAATAATAAAAAGAAAGGTCTTGTCCTTAATCTGTGTAGGGGGATTAAGATCCTTGTGATCACAGGTAGCACTAGTAAAACCAAGAATGTGAAACACTTAGTCTTTTCTTTTTGGTGGAACTGATTTATGTCTGTTTCCATTTGGAAACCTGGGAATGGATGTAATTAATAAGCTAGTGATCTATCTGTATCTCTCTAATCTATCTGCTATCTGGAGAGCCTAACTTCACATAAATTACCTCAAACTATATGTTCCCCAAAGACTCATCCCAGACTAATGAGCATTGTTTCTCAGTCGAGGAACATATTCTCATGGGCGAGGTCCCATGTACTATGTAAAGGAGTTTACCATCATGCATACCCCAGACGCTTCTTCCCTTTTTTTATCCTGAGAGTTGTTTCTCAGTCATTCTTATAGAAGATATAATAGAAAACCCATTCTTATAGAAGATGTAATAGGTACTTTGCAAAGGAGTTTTGATGAAGTCACACCTTAAGCTTTATTGTAGTAATTGCCTGGAGAAAATGCTTTTTTCAGGGTAGTACTCTGTTTAAATGTGGCGAAGATAAACTGCTCAGTGTCATTCTCTAGCACCAGCTAGCTAAGCCATATTGAACAGGATTTCTTTCTTGCCTCATGGGATTCATTATCCTAATTGATGTAGTGTTTGCAGGGACACCACTAAAATGGAATTGTCCAAACCACATCTTAAATGTCATGACAAAATATTGTAAACAAAATGCAAATTCTGGACTTCTGGAAAGGGATGTAAGCAAATAGCTAGAGTATATGTTTCATAAAATAAAAGCAAAACAAAGAGAACACTGTGATATTCTTCCATACAAATGTTTCAGACTTCTTTCTGATATAGATATTATAAGAGCAATATGATTCCTTCTTCTTTAGAAAATTGGTGTTACAATTAGAAACTTCTATATATTTTTTTTCTTCTTTTCCTTATTCAACACTTGTAGCACTTGAATTTTAGGGAAATTCAAGTGAGCATACAATGACCATCTGTTCTAGGATCAGGCAACGTGGAACCATACTATGCTCAACTATAGTTAATTGTGTAACTTTAGTCAGAATTCACTAAAGCTTTTAACTTGGAATTTTTCATCTGTAAATGAAGACTAAAATTATTATAAACAATTAAAGATCTAAGATGAGGTAACGACTTTTCAAATGTAGTTACAGGTAAGCTTGTATTAGTGTGGCATCTCTCCCCCAGTTCATTTAACCTCAATAGAAAATTGTTGTGGGTAACTTTATAAAATTTATATAGAGAAACTTAGTCTTCCAATATCATGTCTTTCCTTTCTTTTTCTTAGTCACTTCATATGAATATTATTCAAGTGAAGATCTGCATTGTACTTGAATTAAAAATCTGTAGCAACAATCATTATAACTACTTTTTGGAGACAAAATCATATAAGCCTTTAATAAAATTTAAGTACAATATTTATGTGCCCTAACTAAAA
>NC_022027.1:36967078-36978360 GCF_000317375.1 Microtus ochrogaster | reverse complement strand
GTGCGCCACCATTTTCAAGTGTTAAACTTATATGAAATACTTTTCTAGATTATTATTTTTTAATTATTATTAGTTTTTTGATAGTAGAATATTATTACATAATTTCCCCTTTCTTTATCTTCCTTCAACTTTTTGCATATACTACCCTTCGTGTACTCTCAAATCTATTTTTTTAATTGCTGAGGGCTACAGCTCCCATGGTATTAACACACTGATCTCTGAGTCCAGAGATCCGAGTTCATATCTTGATGGAACATGTTCCTTAAGGGAGAGACCTGGTCCTTCATCCTCATGTGCTCAAACCATGAAACTCACTATAGACAGGCTGCCCATGCATGCTTCAGCATTACTGGGGCATGTTTCACTTCACATCACTCCGAGTATAGATATAGATGGAGAGATTGATATATACATTCCAAATATATTAGTACAACTTGCTCAGTTTGTAAAACATTATGGTATGTATATTTTGTAAGAAAAATATACAGGAATGAGAACACATTGCTATAACTTTGAAGAAAAGCTAAGCTCTATCAATATAGAAAGAATGAAGTATGTGACTGTTTTCCAGAAACCTATAGTTGCATTTAAAATTCTACCAACTAGTCACGGTATTGAGAAAAGTAACTAATTGTTGAGTAAGAATTAGTATTTTCTATGATCTTTTTTTTTTCTGTTTCACAGTAGTAGCTCAGCACCTTTTTACTAATCCTAGTACTAACATGTCAAAATCTCACACATCTCTTTTTATATTGAAAATAAGTTTTATTGATATACTGTATCGGATAATGGTTTTCTCTCTGACATCTTCCTAATCCTTTCAATTTCATCTCCTCTCTCTTTAGAAAATAAACAGACCCACAAATGAATGAATGAATAAAT
The DNA here is from genome assembly GCF_000317375.1 of Microtus ochrogaster. Lineage (NCBI taxonomy): Eukaryota > Metazoa > Chordata > Mammalia > Rodentia > Cricetidae > Microtus > Microtus ochrogaster. The sequence goes on along the minus strand of NC_022027.1, from coordinate 36,977,478 downwards.
AATCAAACAAATAAATAAATAAACAGGACCCACACTTTTTCATCAGATAGTAGAGTAGATAATAAGAATTTCCTCACTCATCAGTGCAATAGATGCAAAGAGCTTAATAATCAGAATGGAGTGATAAAAAAATTGATAGGTGGAGAAGATTGATACACACCTACATATTTTGGTAAACTAAACAATCAGTTTAAGCAACAGCAAAATTGAATCCTTGAACCAGAAAGAAAAGGTTTCCAACAACCCAAAACATTAATCTAAGTTAAATTGAAAAATGTATTGTTCTAAATTGCTTGTCTTTTCATAAAAGCAAGACCAAACATTAGAGTTTCTGTCTTTGTAGACACTAAAATCATTTCAAATACCGTATTGTAATTTTCCATTCTACAGATTAAGATACTCTATTTTCAATTATGCTCAAATATTTAATTCTGTGAGCATTAGTTTATGTGGATTTTTATTGCTTTTAAAATGAAATTATAAATCTCTTCTATACTGATTATAGTTCAGTGAACTGAATGATAGTACATGTTTGTTATAACTTTAATTCTGCAATTAGTTTAACAAAAAATATCTAAGTCTTATTTGTCATTATATCAACAACACGAGCAAAAATACAACTAGAACAGCAATTGGGTTTGAGAATTTCTTTTTTTGGTCTTCCTTCCTTCCTTCCTTCCTTCCTTTCTTTCTTTCTTTCTTTCTTTCTTTCTTTCTTTCTTTCTTTCTTTCTTTCTTTCTTTCTTTCTTTTGCCTTTTCAAGACAGGGTTTCTCTGTAGCTTTGGAGCCTGTCCTGGATCTAGCTCTTGTAGATCAAGTTCGCCTGGAACTCACAGAGCTCCACCTGCCTCTGTCTCCTGAGTGCTGGGATTAAAGTGTGTGCCATCATTGCCCAGCGAACATTTGTTTCTATAAAACGTTGCACAAATCATTGTAGAAGAGATGTTTTTAGTTAATTCTCAAAGCAATCTTAGCTAAGTGCTTATACTTATGTCTACTCAGAATATTAGAAAACTAAAGTTTGGAAAACTTTTCCACCTTAGATCAGAGTAAGAGACCAAATCAGAATCCACAGTGTATGTATCTATATGGACACACAGGCGCTGCTGTTATTGGAAGAGAAATTTTGCAACAATAAATAAAAGTTTTAATCTTCTGTATTTTGATTTCTGATTTCATTAAAAGGGTATTATTCTATAAGTTCCCCAATTTTATATGTGGAAGCTTTAATGCCCATGTGACAATATCAAGACACAAATCCTTTGGTAGGCAGTTAGATAATATGGACAGAGATTTCGTGAGTACGACTACTGTAGATATGCTGAAGCACTATTTTGATCTGTCTTCCAGGTGAAGATTAAGCAGGACATGAGTGTTCAATACCTATCTGTTAGAGACTTGACCTAGTACTTACCAGTCACCAAACCTGAAAAGTAAATTTCTCTTTTCTATAAGCCACTGTTAGAATCATGAACAGAAGAGAACTTCCTTCAAAACCAGTGGCTGGGGTTCTAGTTTCAAGTCTATGAATTATCCACTATGCTGAAAATATCCATTCAATAAGAAGAAAATATATGAATGAAGTGAAAATTAAAACTCTTTGTTCCTATTCATCAGAGAGGTGAGTCAGAGTATAAACAGCAACCATCAAAATTGAAGAAGCCAAAAGATGAATAGTATAGTGCCAGAAAACCGCATTTAATCATCACCATGAAAAACAGTGCTATTTAGGGAAATGGATGCTCCAGCTAAGTTATAGAATTATGATATAAATACATTACTAATGTAAATATATGGAATTCTAAGAAGATTGGGGAAAAACAAACATTGAACTATTCATGATGAAATCCTAGACCTTTGTTAGCTTGTCAGCCAAGAGTCCAACAATTGGTGGAAATGTCTTCTTGCCATAACATGGGGATGAGGGTTGAATTCATTTTAAAAGATACCAGAACATTATCTTCTCCCTATCAAGTTCTTCACTTCAAGAGAAGCTATTCAGTAACACTATAAATGAATAGGGAAAAGAAATGCCCAACCTCGGCCTCTTTAGCCTTCTCTGTTCTAAAGGGAATAGAGATAGAGCCCTAGCTAGACTTCTTCCTTACCATGGAAGAAAAAAAAATATGAAATTTATACTCCAGAAATGAAGATATGAAACCGATTCAAAGATGTGCCATGCTAATAGTTATAGATTATTTTCCACACTTAGAAGAAAAGGGACAAAGAAAACAGTAATATGTAAATGTAATTCCCCCAAAATTATATGTTTATAATACCAAATGAAGAAAAATTTATGGGCTACTTTGTTGGCTGGACATGGTTAAGGAAACTATCTCTGAGTATTCTTAAAGAGAAAATATAACAAAATAAGAAGATGGAAAACTTATCAAATATATAAATTTGTAGAATAAAAATAAAAAAGTAACATACATCTAAAGGCAAACTCAAAAGGAGAAGAGAAAATCAATACAAATATGATAAATAGAACTAATTAAACATTCCCCATATGAAAAATAAAAGATCCTGTTTTCGTGTCCAATCTGTTAGCCTATGCCTTTGTATAGATACTACTACCGAGAGCTAAAGTACTGAAAACATCCTTGTACTGGCATATAAACACATAGGAGGACCAATGGAACTGAACTGAAGACCCGGATATTAATCCACACACCTTCGAACACCTGATTTTTGACAAAGAAGCAAAACTATTAAATGGAAAAAAGAATGCATATTTAACAAATGATGCTGGCATAACTAGATAGCATCATGTAAAAGAATGAAAATAGACCCATAATCTACTAAGTCTCTCTCTCTCTCTCTCTCTCTCTCTCTCTCTCTCTTCTCTTCTTTTCTCTCTCTGTCTCTCTCTCTCTTTATACATACATATACACATGTACACACTCACATATATATACAAATTCATACATACATACATACATACATACATACATACATATGTGTGTGTGTGTGTGTGTCTATGTGTGTGTATGTGTGTTTTCAGGTCTGACCCTTTGGTATTGGATAACAAATTGTGCGCTCTTCCATTGGGGAAGACTATTTGCCCTGCTTTCAGCATCCCTTAGTTGCCTATAGACTTTTTTCTAATGTTCAGTTCTTCTAAGCTTTCCCTCTTTCTTGTTAGCATGTCTATTTGAGTTAGTTATCCTTGTTCAAGTCTTCTTTGGAAACAATCAGTATAATTTCTAGTTTCATTTTGAATATTTATCATTAAACCCACTCTTAATTATGGAAACTTTTTCTGCCATAGAAGGAAGCCATTTTAGAAAAACCACAGCTGATCAAAAGGCAGAGTTGTGGTGCCCATTCCCAGTGGACACATCATCTGTAAAACTCCTGGACCTAAGACTCAACCATCATTTCAGAACTGCCAGAGGAGCAGGTAGTTTGCTTCACAATTGTCTACCATTGCTTACTCTTAACAACAACAACAGCATTCTTATTTTAAACATTAGAAAGGAACAAGCAAATAACTTTAAGTAAATTAATGAAAGTTAATAAATATTGTTTATGCCATCCAAAGAAAGCATATGTTTTCTCATGAACACTGAATGGGATAATACATCTTCATCCATCAAAAATGTTTGCGTGGTTTATAAAACACTGGCACAAATACAGAATGCTTTATACCATTGTTCATGTGTTCCACTCACAGATTGTCTCTCCAGGATAGTCCATATTCTTTTCTTCTTCCTTTACTAACAAAAATCCTTAGTCTTCCTCCAGGCAATTTCTCTTCTAACTTCATCTCTTATTGCTTGATAATATGTACATACAGTGGATTTTATAAACATCTATGAAATATCATGTATTTGAATATAATTTAGAGTAATAAATAATATTTTTCTGAATATAGTTTATGTCACTGAATGACAATATGCTGTCGGATTAATTTGTTGCTATTTTTGAAGATTATTACTTCTGTATTAATTATTCATATGGGTATACATTGTCTTTATTTGCAGTATTCAGATATATTTGAGGTAGGTGAAACTGGCCCTGTGAATATACTTTGAAAGCATTTCTTTTTCTTAAGAATCTTCTTTTTAAGACTTTGAGTAGCATTAGTGGTAATTCAGTGATCCTTTAGACCTAGGAAAAATGTGATAGACTGTATCAGAGCAGTGAAGGGCAAAGGCAAACGTAGCACGATAATCTCTACAGATGCAGAAAAAACAATTGTCAAAATTTAACATCTTTTCTATGATAGAATCTCTCAACAAGCTAGGTATTAGATGATCAAATATCAACATAATAAAGGTTAAATAAGATAAGCTTGTCTTGTGATATTCTTTAATAGAGATGTATGGTTACAGATACAATCCTAATCGTTATCAGTCTGTTCATGTTGTCTCTTTCTGGTTCTGCATATAGACTGTATCATGTTTTAACTTTATAATACTAATTTTCTTTCTATGCTATCAGTTTTTAATGGCTTATAAACTAAATTTGTTTATATGAGATATCTATTCACTTATATTCTGAAGTCTTTTTAATTCTTTTGTTATTCAGGGAATTTGCATGTGTGTGTATGTAATTTCATTAAATGACAGATGGAAATATTTCAATGGTTTAAAGTTTAAAATCATGTTTAGTAGAACATTATAAGTATATAAATGGCCATATCTCAGATAAAAGAGTGGTGCTATGATATTTTATACAGGACAGAAATAAAGGATTTATAAGCAGACATGTTTTTCTGTGTCTTCACATACATTTCAGTAATAATTTATAATATTTTATTAACTATTTTTTCCTTTGAGAATTTCATACATCTATGTTATGCATTATTATTATTTTCATTCACTGCCCTCTTTAATTTCAGTCCCTCCTGAATACTCTTATTCTCTAACTTATACAGATATATTTTTGTCCTTTTGTTTTGTGATTCATTGAGTTTAATCAAGGCCATCTGCATGAAAATGGCTTTGGAGCTGTTCAGTGGAACCTAGTAATCTCATTCATGGTAACACACCTAATGGATTCACTCATGTTCATCACAGATAGTTGAACAACATGGGGTGAGACCCAATGATCCCCTCTTCTAATTGTCTCTAGCTATTGGTAGGCCTATTCTTGTTCAGATCCAATGTAAGTAACCACAACTGCGGTTAAAGTACATGATCTCAGTGTCTTCATCAAGCACAGAAAATCTTATTTCACAGCCTTCTTATCTTCCTATTGTTACATTCTTTCTGTCCCCTCTTCTGTAATGTTTCTGAGCCTTAGATGCAGGGGTTTAAATTGTTGTAAAGATTTTAAGGCCCATTCAATAGGAGGACATCTATGCCAAGTACCATTACCTAACCAACTACCCATAATAGACTCTTACAGACCCCAGAGGAGAGGTTACTACTGTTAATTTCCTAACATGACATAATGTCTAACTGTATTATATATACCTCTCCTTATATCCACAGATAACACAGATAAATGTATCTCTCGTTCTTCACCAAAAAAAAAAACAAAAAAAAACCTTCTTTTTGTAGTCGATGTAGAGTATTGCAGAGATCTATACTGGTACTCATATAGAGAATGATGGCCATGAAATTTCCATCCATAAACTGACACATGTACAACACCACATCTACACCTCAGGATCAAAAACCATCACAGGAGGAAGGACAGAAAACTAGTAGGAGTCAGAGAATCAGGATCCATTCTGCTAGATAATATCTTCTAGTCATTGCAGGGAAAATTTACCCATGAAATCTCAGCGATATGGTTTCTTAAATAAGACCTGCATAACGGCAACCATAGTTGGCATGTTGATTGGTTTGGGAGATTTCACACAGCTCCACTCCTAGATGAAGAGTTAGGTAAAGGGATCTAATGACTGCTGAGTGCAACCAGGTACAAAAAAAGTACTCGGATAAGAAGAGATGCCTGAAAGAAAGTTAGGCAAACTGAGGCACCTGGAAAGGCCCCTCCCGCCATGTTGAGTATTCTGAAGGCTGTGCATTGATCTCCAGGTTTCACAACTTTGTGTGCTGTCACACATTCTGGGAAGGGCCTTAATAATGCAATTGTCATTGAGCCATTTCTGCTGCTACAAGTAAATCCTTACTCATATTCCTGTAATATGGTCACCCCAGAAAACTCATTGGTTCACCAAGAAAAATAATCCCAGCTTGTCACAGAAATAATACTAGATTAAATAGATTATGTGTGTGTAAATAAATGTATATGGATATAACAATAATAATTACATGAGAACTTAAAGCCTGATAAGCTTGAGAGAATGGGAGAACACATGGGACCAATTGGAGAGAAGAGAAAAGGGAAAAGAAGAAATGATAAACTACAGTACTGATTTATAACTTTTCAAAAAGATAAATGAACAAAAAAGAGATAAATTTCTTGTGTTCTTTTTAACTAAGTTGTTCTATTTACCGAAAAAAGATTTGGGTGTCAGATTTTGGCATGTAAACCTGCTACATCAGAGAAGTTGAAAAGCAATCAGCTGACCGTTTTTTTTCTGAACAGAGACCCAGCATAGGAACCAACTCTCTACTGGTTTCAAACTAAAAAATACCTTTAATCCCTAAATCCCTCCCTACTCCTTCCTGTGTGTTCCCATGTGGCTCTATCTGTATTCCTAGCTGCTTTGTCCTCTCTATGGCTAATTCCTGTCAACTAGCCACTGCCTCCACCCCTTGACCTAAGGTTAATTTTATTAGCACCGTCTCATGCTTTAACAGTATGATCAAATATCCAGGTAACAGTCTTGTTCATGGCTGATCACTCAAAGGTCATTTATTCTCAGTATCTTGCCAGTATCCTCATATACTGTTGTACATTGTAGAGAGAAGCTTCTCTTATTAAGGCTAAGAGAGTAGAATTTTTCTACGATTATAAACATAGATATGTAGACTACAGTTGGAAGACTGTTTAGCTAAACACAGTAATAAATTCTCCCCTAAGGCCTAAGCGTCTTCAACCATTTGCTTTTGGAGCAGATTTACAGAACCAAGAATGGTTTCCCTTCTGTTGTGCTGGCCTCAGATCCAATGAGAGCAGTTGGCTACCCGCCCTTAACCACTGTGTCGCTCTTTAACAAGTGAGCCTGGCTTGTAGCTGTTGTAATTTATAGGGTTCATAGTTGACCAAGACCATTGGTGCCTTTTTTCTTTCCTAACAGTCTTCTATGAAAACAAAAGAGAAGAGGAATATCCTATCTAAGTTCTAGCTTGCATTCTCTATCCTACAGTAAAGGTGTGTGGTCCCTTCCACAAGAGGTTCCTGTTTACTTATGGTGGCAACAGAAGGCACAACCGAAACCTAAATAGTTTGGGAAGCACGTGAGGTGAGCTTTCCCTGGCCAAAAACTCAAATGATATTCTAGTTTTGCTTAGTAAACTCATTCTTGTACAGCTGCACAATCTAGCAGGCATGCAGAAAAAATCCCTTCAAACTATTTTTAAATTTAATTAATACTATAAAGTGAAAGAAAAATGGGTATATTAGATCTAGCATTTTATAATTAAATTGAGTATTATATCTTTTCATTACTTCACAATGTAATATATGTGTATTTTGTTTTATTTAAGGATTTTTCATATAATTATGACAGAAATTTTATAATGCATGAATCAAGTAATTTCCTCAATTTATGAATATTTAAAATCAGTTTTCTAAAACTTTTGTCAGTTGAATACATATTTGTGCAAGAAAATGTTTATTTTGCTATCTGTTTCCAGAATTTTTGATTAAATGTGGAATAATTGAAATCTAAAAATATACCTCATGTTATTTTTAGGAAGAGGCCACTAGTCACTTTAAATCTTAGTTAAAGGGGACTAGAGTTGAAAACCATAGCCTTTTATTTAGAGAAATTTCTTATTTCCAATATCATATAATTTCTTAGAATTTTTTCATTTGGCATTATGTCAATTAATTATTTCCTCAGAAACAAATTTATTTCATTGAAAGATAGAAATTATTTTTATATTACACATAGACATCTAAGAAATTTTATACAAAGTATAATCCAAGAACCATGCTTCATTGTTTTTTAATTAATATAAAATTAACTGTACTTATCAGTAAAATCTAAAAAAGCATTAAGTATTATTTGGTATATTTAATTCCATTCATTTCATTCACCTATGATTTTTATTTACCGGGATATTACTGTTCTTATTACAGATTTTATGAAATGTTTTACATAAAACTTTTTAAATCTTATTATACAGCCAAACATGTTTTATCTTCCAACCTTTCTTCCCACATTGTTATAAGAAGAAGAAGAAAAATCACCAATTCTTTAGAATTTATTTGCCAATTGAAGAAAAAGAACCATTTGTTTAACTTGCAAAGTATACAGCTTGGATGAAGTTTTAAGTGGATTAAAAAAAATCATTGTATCATGAATTACCATCTTCTTTCAAGGAAACACACAATGCTTGTACATATATATTATAATTAATCATTAACTATGATACTCCCCCTTTGGAACTTCTATGTTTTTATACATGACACACCTAAAATAAATCATAGTACATGTAATATTAATAAAACACCAGGGGAATCACTTTTTAATGAGTGTATGAAATTTGAAGTGGGCAATAAGATTACATGAAGAAGGCATACTTAAGCCACGTTATGGTTCTTACTTGGGTATCAGTTATGAAGGGTGGAAATACAAGAACAAGCATATTTGATAACTACCCATCTTCATTTGTCTTTGCTTTATTCTAGATTTTCAAGTGAAATCTTGCCTTCAGTAGAGCAATGCTTGCCCTACCTATTGATGTGTAAAACTCTGTGTCTGGCTTCTGAGTAAAAGGAGAAAAAAAGAGAAAGGAGTGTGTACTGTTTAACTCACCTAAAATGTTTTAGAGTTTAAATTAGTAATTCATGTCTAAAGAATGAGAAGCAAGAAGAGAATGGGGTTATTAATGATTTCAAAGGCTAAGACTGAATGTAATTCTCCCAGCACTGAAAAAACTGGAGAGGTTGTAAGCTTAGAAGTTGCATTCAGAGGCTTCTCTTTAGAACGCCATTCTGGCTGCAGCATCCAGTCATTATTTGGCTGACAGAAAGTATGTGAATTACTTACTTGGATCTGAACAGTTACCATGGTAATACTCAGAAGTAGAATAAAAATTTATTCGTGTAGTTAAAATACAGGATCTTCTACCAGATTTTACAACTTGGGAAACTAGTGATAACTGAAAAGGAGGAAAGTAATTGACTAGTGAATGGTTAGGCATATGAGTACGCAAGACATATTCAGGAAGATTTATTGAAATAACAGTTAAACCCGAGTCAATCTAAAATCAGGAAAAGATGACCCTCGTTATTAGAATATTAAATAACTCTAGGATTACTCTTCTTTGTTAAAACATTTTATTGGTGGATTAAAATATAAGTTAGGTAGTCTTATGTTTTTACATGCAATAATTGAGAGTAATTAATCAAATAAAAAAATGACAGGAATTTTTTTTTTTATGATTGTTGACAGAGCTGAGGAAATCAGTGCTTAACATTGTATGTGTGTGAATTTTATTCACCTAAATAATGTCATTTTCGGAAATGTTATTCAGAATTTGATATATTTTATAGAGCATGACAGAGGTGAAGAAATACCAGTTAAAATGAACGTAATCTATTTTTTTTTACATAAAATGCAAACTCAATAATAAAATGTGAAGTCTTGATGTGGTGTCAGTTCAGGTAAAGATGTTGTAGTGAATCTAACTGAGCAATCAGTCAACTTCAGCTCCAGCAACTGATACTGCAGAAGCTATGGGGAAAGGAAATCTGTGCCCTGAGCTATGTGGATAGTAATTATTCAAGGTGAATGTTGAGAGCTACAAGTTGCAAAATTTTTATTATCAAACCACACATTTGAGTCCTCATAATATCTTTTTTAGCAATTTTGTAGCACTACAGGGATTATATGTATAAGACTCTGAGATCCAAATAATAGAATTCATTTATATTACTACTTGAAGTGCTGGGATTAGATTATTTTAAATTCATCCATATTGCAATCATATTTAATTCACAATTCTAAAACTTCAATTACATAATTCTAATCCAATATATATAATATGTATGTATATTATAGGTGAACATCAGATTCATCATATGTGTGATATGTATGATAGATATATGATTTATATATATAACATGTAACATCATGAGATGATTTAATAACAATGACAAAAGTAGCTATGCTGTAAAATTTGATGCATATATTAACTAAGCTTTACAGATAAAGACATTTATGCTTTGTAGCACTCCACAGAATTGAATGAAAAACCTCAAATAGAGACATTATAGGTCACCATATCAAAGCAATCCAATGAGTGTACGAGTCAGCAAGGATTTTTATCTCCCTGTATTTTTAGAACATTTATATTTAACATCT